>NC_045972.1:28915528-29008028 GCF_010909765.2 Amblyraja radiata | reverse complement strand
CAGCTCAAATTAATTACCTGTTTTATTGCTCCCAGTACCCCTCGGTAACAACCGTCCGAAAGGTTTTGTCCGGTAACTCGAATGTTAGATGAAAATCCATATTGCCAAGCTGATATATTGCACTCACTTCTAAAAATCGTACCCGTGTCTACTAAATGACAGGGTGTATAAAAAGGTCTTACATTCTGAGCAAAATCACGAGTGCCTATTACGGGTGCATATCTGCCGCATTTGCCTGGCACGCACTGCATGCAACTGCAGGCCACAAATTGTTTAATTTAAGTTTCCCCTGAAGCGCTTCCCCAGGCCCATGGGCATCGTCGCAGGACAACACAAAATAGAAACTAATCGCAGTTCCAGCCTGTTGTCGACATCTCAGTGGAAAATTCAAAATTCCAGATCACATCAGGAGCAAAAGGTGACCATTAACCCAATCGAGTCTATTTCACCATACAATAGGCTTTCGGCTGATTCAACATTCTTCGTCCATCTCCTCCGCCATCCACGCATGTATTGTGATTCTCATGCTGGTGACAAATATAATCAGAGTTTCATTTTCATGTGGCTTTCTGGAGCTTGACGCTCCAAAATCTCTCAATTTCTGATTCCAATCAGCACAAGATCAAGCTGTCCTGTCTTTCCTCGTAAAGGGAAATCCTAAAGCACCCGCTGGCATCTCATTGAACATTCTCTGAACTGTCTCTTGCAACAATGTCACATGCTTTCAGTAAGGGCATCCAAACAGTCCACAAAATGTGTTGTAGTTCAAATAACGCTTTGTAAATTTGAGTTAAGACTTCTACACATTTTTTATGCATCCCCCTTTTTTATGCATCCCCCCCCCCCCCCCCCCCCCCCCCCCCCCCCCCGCCATCCCCAAAATGCGATTTAATTAGCTAAACTGATCTAACTTGCTTTTGGGGGTAATGTTAGAGCAGGAGAAGTGATCGACATCGTGCGCATAGGTTATTGGCATTGGAACTATTCATGTAATGGGCCCTCGAAACCGTTTTAGAGCCTGATAGTGTCCTTCTGCGCAAGTATCAATGCACCTTTGTTGAGAAGATGTATACTTTTCTCGTTCAGTCCATGCAACGTGCAGGTGAAGCGATGGTGCCTTATGCTGCGCTAAATCTGAGTAAACCCCGGAAAATTCCAAGGAAGGTGAATCAAGAAAGGACGCTGTATGCACAGGTACCTTTTAATATACGAATTCCGACCCCCCACCCCCCTTCCCGCCCCTTCCCGCCCATTCCCGCCCCTTCCACTGCAAATCGGTTAATTGGCCCCACGGTCGCGATCATGTATCCCTCTTGGGCTCTCACCAGTCCCTCGCCGACAGTCAGACTGAAGAAGGGTCCCTCCACGAAACGTCAATTATCCAATTTCTCCAGAGATGCGACCTGACCTGCTGACGTACTCCAGCATTTTGTGTCAATCTTTGATGTAAACAAACATCTATCTCCCCGTCCATTTTATTACTTTCATTTCTGATCCTGCAAAACGCTCGGGTATGTGTGAGGATCAAAGCGGCTAAAAACATGAACTAATGTCTTCCCTCTAATTTTCATCTCGCAGACCAAGCAGAAACCAATGCCTGGTAAAGTGATTTACGCGCCTGTCGCTACGACGGGAAACAAGACAGAAGGAAACACAAATCGTTGGCATAATTACACGGACAACTCACAGCCAATGAAACAAATGCGAGGGGCAGATGGTATCTATTCGGAATGGATTCCCAAGTAATTTCCGTGCTCAAAGTGACGTCTTGTTATTTGTGTAGTTACTTAGCAACTCGTCCATGATCTGACAACAAGAAGGCAGCAACAGCCCTCAGGGAAATGGCGAGATGTTCCATATTACAAGCATCAAGCACTGATTTGACGTCAAAGCTCCTAACCAACTGAGCCCTTCACCTTCAACACTAGGGGTGAAATGGGTCACAACCAGTTGCCCAAGTTATGCGCCAGTAAACATCGGTGTCCATCCGCTTGGCAACTGTGCCCTTTGAAATTGCATACGTTTTGTAAAAGGAGGCACCTCCTTATTTCAACATGAAAAACAAAAAGACACATGCAAAATGTTCGGTGTTTAGAGGGGATCCAAAAGTGAATTTACTCCTGCAAAGATGGTTTGGAAAAAGCATATAATCCTCCACCTCCAACGAGATCCCACTACTGGCCACATCTTCCCATCTCCACCACTTGCTGCTTTCCGCAGAGAACGTTCCCGCCGTAATTCCCTGGTCAACTCGTCCCTTCCCACCCAAACCATCCCCTCCCCCTTCCCAGTTCTCCTACCAGTCTTTTACTGTCTCCGGCTACATTCTATCTCTGTCCCGCCCACTCCCCTGACATTTCACCTATCCCTTCTCTCCAGAGATGCTGCCTATCCCGCGGAGTTACTCCAGCATTTTGTGTCTACCTTCGATTTAAACCAGCATCTGCAGTTCTTTCCCACACATTGTTTGGAATCTTGCTCTTGCAACATTTATGAAGCGTCCTGACAAACACCTGAATTGCCAAGTTACAACAGGCCACGAAACGTGTTCTAGTAAACTGAATTAGTATGGACATGTTCTTGATGGTCCGCATGCCACGCTGAGACAAAACGTCTGTTTCTATGCGTCTCTATGAAATTGGCCGACTAACAACATCGTCATATCCATAGGATCAATCCATGCATCGTGCAGCATGCAAGTGGTGAGACGAACTCGTCCACATAGAAATAATACACCCGTATTAGCCCCACCACCCAATATCTGTTCATTTGCCCTAACTCGAGTTAAATAAATGGAATCGGGTAATTTACTTAATTGATGTATACATTGATCTTGTGTGCAGTCACCTCGATTTAATTCAATTGAAAAGCGGGCTTGCGCAGTTGCCAAACTGCACAGCGAAGGTAAAGGCACTGACTTGGGAAGAGCGCAACCAAATAAATCAAACGTATTCATTGAACTAATCAATATTCATCCAAAATCGCTTTATTGTCTTTGAACTCATTTCCATCGTAACGACTCTTACTTTACTGGACATATTGGGCAACGGGCACTCACACAGAAAGATCCCATACAAATTACATTCCATTCATTGTTCCTCCGAGAGGGGAGGAGAGAGGGCGTGGAGGGAGAGGGAGATTGTGGAAGGGGAGAGACAGAAGGAACTAGAAGGGGCAGACGGATGGAGGGGGAGAAGGGAGAGAGAGGGGGGGGGTGAGAGAGGGGGAGAGAGATACGGGGGAGAGAGAGGGGGTTGAGTGGGATAACTGGTGTGAGGGAGAGGGGGGAGAGGGAGGTGAGACAGAGGGAGAGAGGGAGGGGGAGAGAGGGGAGATGGAGAGGGGGAGAGTGCGGTGCGAAAGAGGGGGAGAGAGGGGAGAGAGAGGGAGGAGAGAAAGTGGGGAGAGAGGGATAGAGAGAAAGAGGTGGGAGAGAGGGGGAGACAGAGAGAGACGGGATGAGAGGGGGAGAGAAAGAGGGGGCGTGAGAGGGGGTGAGAAGGAGAGGGGGAGAGGGAGGGGTGTGGGAGAGGAGCAGAGAGAGAGGGGATGAGAGAGAAGGTGAGAGAGAGAGAGGGGAGAGGGATAAGGTGAGAGAGATAGAAGGGAGAGAGAGATAGAGAGGGGGGAGGGAAGGGGGGGGATTAATGCTGCTGTAAATTGCAAATAGAAAAAATATTAAAATGTTAAATTAAGTTTAAAATAAAATGTTCTTTACGGAGGGATAATTGTAGCCAAGGGATTAAGCCAACCACTGTTCTTCGTATCATCTTGGAATTATTTCAGGTGATAAGGGGAAGGGAGCTTTATTTTATATATTATCCATAAATAAGCATTTCGGTGTGATCACGCCGCCAACTTGTTGATATTCTACTCAGGAACGTTGGGAGAGCGGCAAACTATTAACCATTAACTATTAACTATTAAGACTGGGCGAAATCATTTAAACCATTCATGCAAGAATGGGATTCCTGGATGACATGAGGGGCAAAAGAAATTGAAACAGTGAAATGTCACGGCCCGCACACCTTTCAACATGCTGGTTGTCATTGTGGTACAATGCCATTTTTATTTCGGGTTCCCTTGATTCGGCAGTGTCCAATTATCCTTCGATTTCACCTTTAATGGTTTTCAGGGACAGACTGTCCATTGCACTCCTGACGTTGAAATCTCCATAGACGCCGAATCATGTAATATGGTTAACAGAAATGTTCTGAACTCTGCCCTTAACAGCTATTTCTTTACCGTAAAACAATATTTCTTGCCCTTAACTAGGGGGAAAGGCATGCGTTTAGAAAAACTACATTCCAGTAAATATGAAATGCAGATTTAATATCTATCAAGTAGAAACATAGCGAAACAAATATTGTGTATGTTTTAGTGCTGACGTCGGGGTCGGATGGGTATGCACCACTGTGCGTCCTAATGTGAATAAAATGCAAAAAGGTCAGAGATGAATCCAATTCATCATGACTGATCTATGTTCGGTTGGGGAAAATAAGCATCGATTAGTTTAGTTTAGTTCAATATTGCCACTTGTGCCGGGATACAATGAAAGGCTTTTTGTTGCGTGCTATCCAGTCAAAGAAAAGACTATACATGATTACTATCAAGTCGTCCACAGTGTATAATTAAAGGATAATAGCCTTCAGATATCATGAAATGGGAAGAGCTCAAGCTTTGGGATTGTGAAATCTATAATACATTTATGGTATGTGTAAACGTTATGAATGTTCCGCAGGTAGGGCTGGGTTTGTAAAGTTAGAAATAAAGCAAGCATATCATTTTCATGGCCTTATTTCAGAACAGCAGGAGGTAGATAAGCATATGTGTTCATGCAAGTACGGAGTCAGAGAATTGGAAGTCAAGGGGTAAAGGACTAAAGCAGAGACTGGAGAAACGTTTTAGGCCGATTGAAGGACAAAGCAATTGATAATAATGTGAGCAAACACGATTCAATAGACAATAGGTGCAGATGTAGGCCATTCGGCCCATCGAGGCAGCACCGCCATTCACTGATCATGGCACAATCAGTACCCCGTTCCTGCCTTCTCCCCACATCCCTAGACTCCCCTATCTTGAAGAGCTCTCTCTTGAAAGCATCCAGATAATTGGCCTCCACAGCCTTCTGAGGCAGAGAATTCCACAGATTCGCTCTGTGAAAAATATGTTTCATCATCTCCGTTCTAAATGGCCTACCCCATATTCTTAAACTGTGGCCCCTGGATCTGGACTCCACCAACATCAGGAACATGTTTCCTGCCTCCAGCGTGTCCAATCCCATAATAATCTTAAATGTTTCAATAAGACGTCCTCTCATCCTTCTAAATTCCAGTGTATACAATCCCAGTTGCTCCATTCTTGCAACATATGACAGTCCCGTCATCCTGGGAATTAACCTCGTGAACCTACGCTGCACTCCCTCAATAGCAAGAATGTCATTCCTCAAATTTGGAGACCAAAACTGCACATAATACTCCAGGTGTGGTCTCACTAGAGCCCTGTACAACTGCAGAAGGATCTATTTGCTCCTATACTCAACTCCTCTTCTGCTCTCTGCAGGGACCACTCCCTCTGAAACTCCTTGGTTGAAGCAATAAAGTTAGAGATCCCCTGTTCCTTACCTTTCATTCCACCAGCCTCCGCATTCATCTCATCATCATCCAACATTTCCAACGCCTCCGATGGGATCCGAACAGCAGTCATAGTTTCCTATCTCCACCCCACTCTGCCTTTTGCAGAGTCCACTCCATCTACAATTCCATTGTCCATTCATCTCTTCCCACCCAAACCACCTCCTCACGGAAAACTTTCCCCTGTCCCAAGAGGAATGGTGGATGAAGTTTAATATAGAAATGCATGAGCATTTTGGGAGGTCAACCCAAAGTGTGATCTACACAGTGAATGGCAGGTCTCTGGGGAATGTTACAGGGCAGAAAGATATGGACGTGCAGGTACAAAGTCCATTGAAAGTGGCGTCACAAGTAAATAGGATGGCCAAGAAGGCTTTCAGCACATTGGCCAAGAAGGCTTTCAGCATTCTGACCACATCGGTCAGAATATTGAGTATAGATGTGTTCAAGAAGGAACTGCAGATGCTGGAAGATCGAAGGTACACAAAATTGCTGGAGAAACTCAGCGGGTGCAGCAGCATCTATGGAGCGAAGGAAATAGGCGACGTTTCGGGCCGAAACCCTTCTTCAGACTGATGGGGGGTGGGGGGGGAGAAGGAAGGAAAAGGGGAGGAGGAGGAGGAGCCCGAGGGCGGGCGGATGGGAGGGTGGGAGGAGACAGCTAGAGGGTTAAGGAAGGGGAGGAGACAGCAAGGGAGGTCAGGTTACAGTTGTGTAAGACATTGGTGTGGGCACATTTGGAGTAGTGTGTTCAATTTTGGTCAGTCTAGTGCACGAAAGATGTTGTTGAGATGTAAAGGGTGCAGATACGTTTTACGAGGATGATGCCGGGTCTGTAGTTCTGAGCTATAGGGAGTGGTTGAGCAGGCTAGGATTTTATTACTTGGAGTGCAGGAAGACGACAGGTGATCTTAAATAGGTCTACAAGATCAGCAGATAAATAGATAAGGTATTTTTTCCCAGAGTAGCGGAATTGACAACCAGAGGACATAGGTTTAAGGTGAAGGGGTAACATTTTAATAACCTAAGGAGCGATGTCTTTACACAAATGGTGGTAGGTGTGGGGAACGAGGTGACAGGGGAGGTATTTGCGGCAGGTACTATCACATTGCTTAAGAAACATTTAGACAGGTACATGGACAAGGTAAATTTAGATGGATAAGGACCAAACGTAGGCAAGTGAGTCCAGTGTAGGACGGGCATGTTGGTCGGCGTGGGCTAGTTGGTCCAAAGGGCCTGTTTCCACGCTATATGACTAAATAACTTTCTCTGTTAATGGAACAAACCCGTACACATGATCTTTAGTTATGAAAGGAGTTATATTCAGTTACATAAAAATAATACCATGATTTTGTTTTCAAATTGGAGAATTATTGTGCAGATCGCAGATCCCGCATTCCAATTGCCTTCTCGTTGTGAAGGCTGTTTCAGTCTTTTCTGATCCCAGGGGTATTTGCGTGATTTGAATAACAGACAAATCACACCATTCCGTTCTTGTAGCTATTTCCACATCACTTAAGTTTACCTGGGGAGCAGTCTCCGCAGCCTCAGAGCGATTCCCAAATGTATAATTATATCTATTTACCAATTGTTTGGCTCCATGTATTAAGTATACGTATTAAGTGCGACACGAAGGAGTGGCAGTAGAGTTTCTGCTTTACAGTACCAGAGACCAGGATTCGGAGTTTGTACGTTCTTCCTGTGATCGCGTTGGTTTTGTCCGGGTGTACCGGTTCCCCCCGCACTCCAAAGACCTGCAGGTTTGTAGATTAATTGGTTTCGGTAAAATTATAAATTGTCCCAAGAGTGTAGGATACTACTAGTGTACACGGGTCCGCACGGACTCGACGGGCCTGTTTCGTGTTGTATCTCTAAACTAAACTAAACTAAGCTATGCTGCACAGCACGCACTCGCTTCCCCTTTTCACTAACCATACATGTTATGAACAAACATGTGGATGAGAGCGAATTGCAAACATTGTTTTGTGGATTAGCACACGTAGAATATGGCTTGCTAATGGCCTGAATATAAATATATTCCGTTTCAAATGAAAACATGCAATTTGCAGAAAGATGGGGCAAATTTTATTTGCCAAACAGAAGAGATGAAGAACGGATGCTTCACTACCATCGCAAACAAGTGTTTTTTTTTTCATCTGACCGGAGCCATCACCGTAATGTGGTTACTGTGGCCTTGAAAATTATTGTGTAATCTTCACTCGCGTACCGGTGCGTGCAAAGAAGCAGTTTCTCGCCTATCTTTAATATCAAGCATTGAAACAACGTAATGGAAACACAATCTGTGGTTTCTAATTGTAGCTGTTACAACACAAATCGTGTGATCGATGTTATAGGTCAATAGCATTGGCGCATTTGAAATGTATTCGTTCAGCGCACGGTAAAAATTGTCATTGCAACGCCCCTAATGGTGTACATAAACATTTGAACCTGTTTGATGGACGCGTTAGGTTTGTCCGAGGGAGTATGAACGCTGAAGAAGTTGCTGCGATTATTTGAATGCGGGTTATAACTCAGCAACGCGTGCCTTAAACTTTCCGAATATGCAGTGGCATTTTGTTTTATCATGTGTAAAACCAGAAACACGCGATAGCAAAAGTGGTCCACAAGAAACTGAAGATCCTGGTCCCAACCCGAAAAGTCCATCATTTTCCTTCCACCGGTGTTGCCTGAAACGCTGTCCACCAGAAGTTTGTCTCCCTTTTTTTCGTGCAGCAAAATTGATGTCTGTTTTTGTTTTATATATGTTTAACAAAATATGTGTGTCCGTCCAAGATCATTACTGTCATCCCTATTATCCATTGAGCTTGAAATGACGGGTTTTTTTTCCTTTAGATATCCCTTTCCTTGCATATCCATGTGCCTAACTAAAAGTGTCTTAAACACTATTATCACACTTTACTTGGCTTTACCACCACAACAGCAGCGTTCCAGCTACCCACCGCCCACTCTGTAAAACAATTGCCCGAAAAATGTCCAATAAACTTTGCTCTTCTCCCATAAACCCCGCTCGTCTGACATTTCCAACCCTTGAAATAGGTCCTCACTCTTAACCCTATTTATGCTTCTCATAATTTCATATACTTCTGTTAGATCTTCCCTCAACCTTTGACATTCCAGAGAAAACAATCCAAGTTTGTCCAAACTCTCCTTATAGCTAATTCCCTCTAATCCGGCAACATTCAGATAAATTAGACAAAGTGCTGGAGTAACTCAGCTGGTCAGTCAGCTTCTTTTCTTCAGACTGAGTTCTGACCCGAAATGTCACCCATCCTTTCTCTCCAGAGATGTTGCCTGGCCCGCTAAATTACTCCAGCACGTTTTGTCTGTTTTAGGTTTAAATCAGCATGTGCAGTTTCTTTCTAAGCTTTAAGGCAGACCTCTTCTGCACGCGTCCACATCCTTCCGGTAATGGGGTGACCATAGCTGCACACATTATATCAAAACTCCATTCGTCTCTGAGAATCTATTCTTTATTTGTGCACCATGCCTTTGTGAGACCTTTTCTATTAGTAATGACATACTTTCGGTTTGTGCTGACCAGTTAAGAGGCAGTAGTGACTCCTCATCCGATAGGTCTACTTAGACAATGGACAATAGACAATAGGTGCAGGAGTAGGCCATTCGGCCCTTCGAGCCAACACCGCCATTCAATGTGATCATGGCTGATCATATTGATCATTTTAGTTTGGAGGTAAAGCGCGGAAACATGGTCTTCGCCAACCGAGTCAGCAGCCATTCACGCACACGAACACGAACACACTAGGGACAATTTACAATGATACCAAGCCAATTAACCCACATTCATTTACAATGATACCAAGCCAATTAACTCGGAGATCCCGGTGAAAACCCACGCACGGGGAGAACGTACAACCCCAGTACAGACAGCGCCCGTAGTCAGGATCGAACCCGGATCCCTGGCGCTGTAAGGCAGAAGCACTACTGCTGCGCCACCGTCCCGCCCTATTAATGTCAACCTCATAGATCAGTAGAACTGAGTGAAATACGAACAGATCCATTTTACGTGACGGAAAACCACAAATCACAGTCATACAGCAAGAAAGCAAACCCTTCGGCCAAACTAATCCATGCGGACCAAGATGTCCCATCTACGCTAGTCTCACCTGCCCGCGTTTGTCCTTTATCCCTCCAAACCATGCACATGTAAAGGTGTATTTTAAATGCTCAAAGTATCTGCCTCACTTACCCCTCAGATCACCGTACACAACCCTTCCTCGGACATTAAGCCACGTTATTAAAACCCCAACGTTTCAACAAAAGAAAAACTTCGGTAATTAACTTATCGATATCTATCATGACCTTACAGGCTTCTATCGTGTCAACTATCTGGGAAAGCAAGCCAATACAATTACCCCTTCAACCTCAACGGGCGGCATAGTGCCGGAGCGGGTATAGTTGCTGTCTCACAGCGCCGGAGACCCCAGTTCGACTACCTCCCATATCCCAAAGTCTCGGGGGTCTGCACATTTATTGGCCTCTGTAAAAAAAAAAGCCAAGTATGTAGAGAGTGTTTGCGTTTTAGGATTGCATAGAACGAGTGTGGGCTGCTGAACGATGGTGGGATTGGACTCGGTGTGCCGAATGGGCCTGTTTCCACCCTCCATCTGTAAAACTAAAACTAAATCTGTGTGCAGACATTATTCCAGTGGCCTTTCCAGGATCAATCAATTTCAGTCTTCAGTGGTTACTCCCATAACACCAGGACTGTGAATGTTAACAGGAGAATGCACACTATTCGGTGCCAAATGAAAATCCACGGAGTGGGAACCAACAGTTGCCTCAAACAGCTGATCTTGGAGAAAGCGGCAGATCTTTGAAGAATATTTATTGTCTGCTGAGAGGAAGTAGCATGGGAGCCGAGGGAGCAAAACATTATTCCTCAGCAGTGCTCTATCGAGAGCCTTTGCCGCCGAAGCAACTGCCGGGGCTCATTACATTAGCGATTCCAAGGCAGAGGAGTCGATAACTGAACTCCTTCCACTCTGAATCAATAATGTGCAGAGATATAAGAAAGCAGAAAATAATGATCAAGAGCGAGTAAGTTTAGAAATATCGTCTTGATGAATGGGCGAGAGGAAGTTTCAAATGCCCTCTCGAACTATGAACTGGATCCTTCAAAATGAAGAGCAAGAGAAAAATACTGAAGGACGAAAGTAATTAGGCCAATTTAATCCAGACGAAATGTGTAAAAAGGAACTACAGGTCCTGGATTAAACCGAAGTTACACACACAATGCTGGAGTAACGAAGCGGGACAGGCAGCATGTTGGAGAAAAGGAATGGGTGGCGTTTCGGGTCGAGTCTGAAGAAGAGACTCGACCCAAAATGTCACTCATTCCTTCTCTCCAGAAATGCTACCTGTCCCACTGAGTTACTCCAGCATTTTATGGCTATCTTCACCTAGAAGAAGGTTCACAAAAAAGCTGGAGAAACTCAGCGGGTGCAGCAGCATCTATGGAGCGAAGGAAAAAGGCAACGTTTCGGGCCGAAACCCTTCTTCAGACCTTCACCTAGAAGAATATCGTTTTTTATTTTCCCCTCTTCGCCTGTGTCGTCTACCAAAAGACCAGTCCTCCGTCATCTTTGCTACGCCTCCCCTTATATACCTTCAGCTTAATACGTTTAGAGAGTGTCCTGTTGGCGAGTCATCGCAAGCATCACATCCTTCGCGCCAATCAGGAGGTTGGTTTATATTCAACTGACATTTCCTGCTAAGATAGGTCACTTGGGCACAAATCCATTTTCCTCTGCAACTCACTTCCTTCAGTGGTTTAACTGCAGCAAATTGGGCGCGCAACACGAGAGCACGTCGTATCACGAACAAGACCTGACCTTTAGGAAACTGCTATCTCCAACGAAACAACGTAACAGTTTCTGGATAGACCTGATTCTGTTCTACAATGTTAATCTATTTGTACCTTTGCGCGCTGTGGATTTTTATGAAGGTATTCTTCCTAATACTTCAGCGTCGGTTTGGCCTGTTGATCATCCATGTAACTACATACGATTAAACTATTTATTGTGTCTACATTATATTTCATCGCAACATTTGTTTCTGTTTGACAGTGGCTCCAGCGACAATATCCCAGATCCCTAAAGCTAGCACGGTGATGGTGGGAACAGATATCACATTCGAATGCGTTACCAGCGAGGTGCCGAACAAAGCAAGTCTGATTGTAAATTGGTGGAAACTTGGTGATGAAGGACTATTACAACCAAGTTCCCATGGCAGAAAACAGGTTATCCCGTTGGAAAACGATAGGAGTTTGCTCAAAATCCTTGATGTCCGTGTCGCCGACTCTGGGATATACTACTGTAGTGTAGTTCAGCAAACAAATGAGATTGTGAAAGGAACCGGATCCAGGCTTGAGGTGCACGGTGAGAGGACTGCAGTGCGGTTCATAAATCAAACGAGCAGAATTAGTTCATTCCGCCCATCGACTCTACTCCGTTTCGGGGTTCCTGTTGAGCAAGGGCTACTCCGTAAAAGTCAATGGGCCAGGTCAACCTATCTTTAAATAATGTCAACAGTTCATCTCTATGTACTTCTTACAACATTTGAATAAGGAAAATGTTGCTATTTCTACCACTATGTTTGTAACGTCTGTCTGCCGTTGGTTGCTTAGATCATCAGTTAGTGAACGGTAGACGATTAAGACGCCTTTATTTATATATATATTTTTGGTATATATATAATTGTACGATTCATGTAGCACAAGAGGAATCTGAAGGCCAGCGCGCGGTGTTCGGTAGCAAAATGCCTTGTGATAATCTGGCACATAAAGTATCCCAGAAATCTATGGGAATATTGCTTGTATACCTCAAGGTAACTTACTGAGATTTGTTTAATGTTACATCGAATAACTAGAGTGCGTAGAGTAAGGCTAACTACCAGCGAACAGAGAAGCGGAATGAGTTGCTGGTGAAGTGCTATTCTCTGTGTAGACTTAATCAGGCTAATAACCCGGTCGAATTGGTTTGGTTTGAACAATGTAACATTAAAATCATCCAAATTATAGGCGAATTGTAGCTTCGTGGTTTAAAAAAAAATTCTTGATTTCAAAAACCGGGGATGTATGTTGTCCAGTCTATTTGGCTGTTATTTTATAACTGTATAATGGATTCAGATAATGGCATTTCCCACGTGATAGTGGGATATGAATGAACTTCCAGATGAGATTATTGAGGCTGAAACTACAACAACATCCAATCTCGTCCTTTGCAAGACAGGAGAGTTTTGGATTCTCTCAACTTCACTTGGTATAACAACGACCAAATGCAGACTGGTACAGCCTAGTGAATCGGCATTATGCAGCGTCCAGCAGCTTGCAACACATCGCAGCCGTCCGGCAGCTTGCCCCATACATCAATATCAAACTTCCCCCACTCAGTTTATATCCATGCCCTCTAATGTTGGACATTTCCCACCCTAGGATAAAATTTGTGACTATCTATGCCCGTCACTTAAAAAATAATAATTTCATCTATTATCCCCTCAGCCTCTGACATTCCAGAAAAAAAGAATCCAGGTTTATCCAACCTCTCCTTGTAGCTGAAACTCTCTAATCCATGCAATGTTCTAGTAAACCTCCGCTGCATCCTCTCAAATGCATCCACACCATCCCTGAAATGGGGCAACCAGAACTGTACGCAATACTAAATGCAGCTAATCAATCCAAAGTAACAAATCACCATGTGTCCCACACATTGAAATCTTCTCCATTAGCATTCTATTACAGGATTAGCATTCAAATATGTTTTTTTAGAATCCATGCACACAAATGTCACTGCCCCATCCACATAAATCGCCTTCTTCATTACATTAAATTCAATCAGACGTGAGCTCCAATAGATTCCCGATTACTGATATGAACCTTAACAGCTTTCCTTTAGAAAGAAAATGGCAACATTCGCTACCCTTCAGCCATCCGGGAACTCGATTGTGGCTTAAGTGGATACCACAGTCCTCATCAAAGGCGCTGCAATCTCATCTCCTCCCTTGCCTATTTCAATAAAAGGGGGGCACCTTAAGGTTTTTGAAGAGAACCAACACCTCTTTCTGGTTCTCAAAGTGCACCAGCAAATTGTCACCTAATTTACAATGTATCAGATCATCCAATCATTCCTCGGCTATACAACGTAATTCCCCCTCCTTACTGGCACATACTGGTCCTGATTTCTGATCAGTTGGCCTTTTGTCCACTCCACCATGTCCAATGTAAACGTACCCAACAACATCTGCTCACCATTTCATCTCCCCCAATATCTAGATGTATCCTTATTCGTAGCTATCTTAAAACTTATGGATTTATGATCAGGGATCCCAAATTACTCTTCCACTGAAACATCAAGCCCATTTTCCAAAGCAAGGTGTAACATGGTCCGGCTTTGAGTTGCACTATCCACAGACTGTTCCAAGAAACTACTTTGGATACACCTAACCAAGCTTGCTCTCTTTAGATTTTCCGCATGAAGGAAGTCACAGTCAATAATGGGGATTTGTCACTGATACCAGAAACTTGATGTTTTGACATATTTCTCAAAGCTCCCCACATATCTGTTTCTCTGTCATACACCGGCTATAGGGATAATCCCATTAGAGTTGTTGCACCTCTCTTTATATTGTGTTCCACCCCTATTGCCTCAGTTGATGTGTATGTGGGTGCCGCTGACATTTCCTGATTTGTAATGCAATTCATGTATCTCTTGTACCACATCCCTATAATGTATGAAACATCAAAACCCATAAATGTTGAGTTAGCAGCCCACGATCGTCCACTTTACCTGTAATAAGGTTAAATATCTAGGTTAAATATCTAGGGCATATTATTACAGAACAAATGACAGATGATGAGGATATTTATAGGCAACGACTCATGCTGTATGTACAGGCAAATATTATCTTGCGTAAATTTAGTGCGTGTGCAGATGTGGTGAAGTTGTGGCTATTTAGAGCATACTGCACACCACTCTACACTACGCACCTATGGTCTAACTGTGGAAAGACAAGTTTGCAGAGACTAAAGGTGGCATATAACGATGCCATGAGAACACTGCTAAGGAAACCTAGATGGTGTAGAGCCAGTAATATGTTTGTGGCTGCAGGAGTCAGTACTTTGGAAGCTATCCTAAAAAATCACATGTATAAATTCATTTGCAGGATAAATGACTCTAAAAATGTAATTATTGTGGCCTTGTCAAACATAAGGGTTAGCACTACACGCTACGAATCCCAGTGTTGGAGACACTGGTCTCGTTGTAGGACATTGATCATTCTTTTATTCTGGATTTTTAACTTATGTATTGTGTTTTTTATTTTTATTTTTTTAATATAATTTATGATGCTTTTATAAGTGACATACTAAGATTTTATATGTATTTTAATGTAATGTTGCCCCTTGTCTGGACCTCGAGTCGGTAATAAAGATTATTATTATACTGCTTGAAATAAACACCTCAACTGACCTGTTTCAACGTTTGAACCTCACTCAAAACACACCTCAGATCATCCCTTAGCATTTTTTTATTAATCTTTTCCTGCCACACCTCCATTTCAAACTAATGGGTCATAGCCCCAATCTTGGCTGTTCCATGGGCTGAGCTGCTGCCCCCCCCCCCCCCCCCCCCCCCCCCCCCCGTGCTCATCTCTCGTGCATAAATCCTCCTAAGTAACTGCAAGGACACCGGCTTTATCTCCCAGTTCAATTGCACCCCGTCCGTTTTATATAGGTACCATTTGTCCTGTATGAAAACCCAACAATCCATATATTTTATGCCCATCCACCTACACCAGGGCCTCAGCCAAGTATTCACTTGGATTATTCTGCTATTCCTATCGGTACCGTTTTGTAATCCCGAGATCGCAATCCTGGAGGTCATGTTTTTTTTCACCGAATACCGAACTCCCTGAATTCTCTTTGCAGGCTCTCGTGTCCCTTTCCACATATGGCTTTGATATGGCTTCTCGCCCTCCCGTCTCACAATGTTCCGTGTTTGCCACGTGGCATCCGTAACACCAGACAATAGAGTGAGGAGAGAGCATTCTTGCTGCCAGTGAAACCATTGACAGGAGTCGACTGTCACTATTTCATTTGAACTAATTTAACAGTGACGTTCATTCAACACTTAGATAAACAAGATGTTTTCGTACTTTTTATTTCTTCTTTAAATCACAAATATTTGATCAGAAATACGCCGAATGAGTTAACATTGAGCATGTCTCTGCCTGATGGAAATGTATCCATCGCTTCACTAATTGCAGACGTTCACAGATAGTTCACGTCTATCACGTAGTCACCAACTGATGTCAATGAGGAAGCTTTATGATTACTGTTTAGATTGGCACAGTGAAGTAGTGAGACGGGAGATGCGTGCAGCTTACAGGTGTGTTACCTCAACTCTGGAAGCCCCGGTTAAATCTGGCCGCCCGTGGGTTTGTTTCCCGTTCTCCATTTGACCACGTCATGAGGTCATAAACGACAGGAGTAGAATTAGGCCATATGGCCCATTAAGTACATTCAATCATGGCTGATTATTCTTTCCTCTTAACCCAATTCTACCCATAACCTCTGACACCTGTATTATTCAAGAACCAATCTCTGGCACCTGTACTAACCACGTGCTCCGTTAATTCACATATATCGAAAAATTGAGTCGATAGGATAATTGGATAAGGTGTCGCGTTGTGTTGGTGGGTGATGGAACGGGAGAGTGAATTGATATTGATTTTGAGAGAATAAACCGCTATTAATGTACAACCTTGCTTGACACACGAGGTCGTTGGACCAAACAAACTGCGACGCCAGGTATTATTTTGTGACAGCGCATGGAAACGGACAGTACAGTTCTGCGTACTGATACAACAATCCAGTTCAACCCAAAGCAGACTTGTTCAATCCACAAACGCCAAACGGCAATATATCCATAATGTATTTTAATGCAAGTAGGTTAATTTAATCAATGTAATTATTCTATTTAAATACCTTTGTTAAATTGCGGTCATTTCAAACGCGGCTTCACATCATTCCGAATTGCAATTCGAAGTTGAGAACAGTTAAAACTCACTTTAACGTTACAATTTGAAGAATAACCGTGCAACCAATATGAGAATTAGTTGTGAAGCTTTCAACAAAACACCTCATAGCATTAACTACACGACGTTTAACAAGCTGGAACATTAATTTGAAGATAAATATGAACAATGCAGTAGGTGGGGGCGCTGCAAGCCGGCAGCCCTGCCAGCAGCGTGTCAGTTGTTTATTTTAGTGTGTTTAAATGTGTGTTTTTGATGTTCCTCTGTGTGTCTTGTGTGGGGGGGGTGTGTGTGGGGGGGGGGGGGGGGGGGGGGGATAAGGGGGAAACCGTTTCGGTCGCCTCCTCCACGGAGAGGCGACTTTTTCCATGTCGCCTCCCCCGTGGCCTAACATCGAGGATCGGTGCGGCCTTTCCCGGAGACCTGCCCGGGGCTTCAGCCGTGGGCGCAGCGCGGACTCTCGACGTGGAGCGGGCGAGCCCTCGCCGGAGGGGAGCGCTCCGTTCATTGGCGCGCGGGAGCCTGAAGCTGCGGTCTGCGGAGCTCCAGCTGGCGCGTCGTCCTGGGCCTGGGATCCCTCGACGGGGACCCGGGAGAAGAAGAGCTCCAACCGCCGGACCGCGGCCAACTTCGCCCGCGGGCGCGGCGGGGACTTCCCATCAGGAGCGGGGTCCCTCGTCCCTGGACAGGAGCTTCGACCGCCGGCCCTGTGGTCTGCGGTGCTTCTGGCTGCGGCGCGGCGGGAACTTTAAATCTTCGACCGCCGGCCTGCGGCCTACATCAACCTGAAGTCGCGGTCTCCGGTCGGGGAGCACCGATGCAGGACTTACCTGGACTTTTTACCTTGTCTGCGCATCTGGACGCCCGCAGCGGCGGCTGCGGATGGTTGAGGTCCCGACCACGGGGGACAATGGAGGAGGACTGGCCAAATGTTGTGCCTTCCACCACAGTGATGAATGCTGTGGTGGATGTTTGTGTTAAATTTTTATTGTGTTTTTGTGTGTTCTTTTTCGTTGTACCGCTGCTGGCAAATTCATTTCACTTGCACTTTATGTGCAAGTGACGAATAAAACTGATTGGTTGATTGATTGATTGCTTTACATTTACTTACTCTAATATAATCTTGACGTTAATCTGTGAGCCTGTCGCCCGTTTAACATCTTAAATATAAGCTTTCCTAAAATGAGGGGAAAATGTACTCGGGAGTTCCGCTTCAGTTCATGTAAGGTCTGGTAATTAGATTATATGCAGCCGGTAATGAAGACCTGTTAGTTTAATTGTTTCAGGCGGAGAATAAAAATAAGGACATTTGAATGAGTGAATGATTACGCTCTCTATATTATTTTACTTTCGTGCGGTCTAATTATTGCCTGACCTGTTCCGGATTGAGCCACGCATTTAGTTTCCATTCTTCAAAGTCCCTGCAAGTAAGCGCGTAAATGTTCTGTGATTGCACATGAAGGAGATCGTCATAGCCGATGCAGAGCCACAAGATTGACGCATTCTTTCCTTTCAGATCAGAAAATTCATTGCCGATTTCTTTGAACTCATCTCAAATTTAGGTGTTTCCTCTGCGGATTTTCCATGCAGGTACAGCTTTATTTTCCAAAACATAGTTTCAATTTGTGTTCATGGGTAGCTCACCCCAATTACTAGTATGTTTCAGGTGACATTGAAAGCGAACCACATTAATGGGTTGAAATTACATAGCCTCGATTGGGGCAAGGTTATCATATGAAGGGCTTAATTGAGCCACACGAGATTTCAAGAACAACCCCGCAATTTAGTTATCATTAAGGGGGGGGGGGTCTTATTTGGCATCTTATTTTAATTAGATCCTCTCACGAGGCCGAAAATCGAGAAATGATCGATGTGCGTACTGTTTGATGTCCTCAAATAAAACAGCCTTCTATTTCCTGACTCAATTTCCGCCTTCGGGCACTCAGCCAAGCCCTATATTAAAAGCAACGCATTTCTCGACCATGTCATGGGGTGACCGATGTGATGAGGAGTCAGTGTAGAATATACCGTGACGATTATTAACCAGACCTTCATCTTTCCCAGCCAGGCATGCTTCGTCGTCGATATGTTTCTGAAAGTGTCACCTTGGACGATGTATTTCCTTGGAATTTTGAATGCGGGTAAATTAGGGCTTCTATTGCTTTTTATTTATGTGTCTTCAAATTAGGCAGATATTATAGTTGTACCTTGTAATGTCATGTCGAATTGTCCATAAAGTCATTGCTGTCGTATGAGTTCTGGAAAGGAGGGACATTTACGAAACCTTTACGAGGACACAAAAACCGGGCATAATTATTATCTGGGCTCCCATTGTAAATATTTGCGCTGAGTGCAATAAGATTTTTGCCTGCAGTGTTACATTTCCATTGCTGTATATCAATGACTAAACTGGATTTGCACCATCTATTGACAGCTGCTGAGAACAGGTCGGGCAAGACGATATCGAATGTTGTTCAGAATACGGTGATCAGTGGCATAAACTTTACCTGTCGGTGTTCCTTCCCCTTCAATGTAAATCTGTCAAACTTAACGGTTTTCTGGTGGAAAGATGGATATAAAGGCTTCCTGAAAGAAGATAGCAGGAAAATCTTCACTATACGGGCAGGAGGCGCCTACCTTCACCTGCTGAATGTCACGGTCTTGGACGCCGGAACGTACAAATGTTTTGCAGAACAAGCGGGCCGATCGGTTTGGACGGGAACAGGAGAGCAACTGATCGTATATGGTGAGCGAACGGTACTTTAGTTGCTAGACAAAAGTGCTGGAGAAACTCAGCGGGTGCAGCAGCATCTATGGAGCGAAGGAAATAGGCAACGTTTCGGCCCGAAACGTTGCCTATTTCCTTCGCTCCATAGATGCTGCTGCACCCGCTGATTTTCTCCAGCACTTTTGTATACCTTCGATTTTCCAGGATCTGCAGTTCCTTCTTAGGTACTTTAGTTGCAGCTCGAATTTGAATTTTGCTTCACAGAAGTCTTTAATCCAGAATACAAATGTGAATAACGTTGGAAAATTATTCTAGATTGGTTCGTTTGAAAATATAGGTCAGAGGGCATGACAGCGATTATATTTGAGTTGATGTATATTGAAGGTAGTGAGTGTAAGATGAATAAATACAACGGTTTCAATTTGACACTGATCGCCGAGGCGGGGATCCTCCTGATGTTTTCCTAATGATAATGTTATCAATATATAATCCTGTGTATTGAAAGAGCGAGGTTTTTACTTCCACAAAATTATTGAAATATAAATTATATTTCTTGCGCCGAATTAGAGAAACAATAAATGTTAGTCAAAGCATTCTCTGTAAGACAGTCAAAGTCTGCAACTGTTTATGACTGATTATATTGGGTTGAAGTATTCACAACAGTACTGTGCCTTTGAAGAGTTCAAACTTGAAAGTTGATTCGCGCATGTTAGCTCAAGAAACAAGTGTGCAAATTAGTGTTTTTTTCTTAAATTAAATGTCAAGGGAATGCGTCAAGGGGGGGGGGGGGAGTCCATTGCGATGAATTACACTTTCATCTGGCTCCCGGTTTAAAAATTATGATGGAATTAAGTAGCGTTGGAAAAAATGCGTTTGGATGATGTAATCGACATTTTCCCTTTCTTTTAATTATATTCCTCTTTACTTAGCTGTCCCTTCTCCTCTGAAGATTGTATCTGTTCGATCTAGAAATGCTGCGACTCATTTCCTGAAAATCCAGTGCACAACGGCTGCCTTTTACCCGAAAGAATTTAATCTCACCTGGCATAGAAATGGTTCCGTCATCCAATCTGGATTTCGGCATGAACAAAGTTCAACGGCAGACGGATTGTATGAAGTTATCAGCTTTTTAGAGGAGAAACGGGAAGTCAAAGAAGGAACCGTTTACACATGTAAAATTATTCACCGTTCTATGCTAACTCCAGCAACTGCCAACTACACAGTTCCTCATGAAGGTAACGTGTTCCACGGATAGTATAATGGATAGTCCACTGAATAGTAATATTCATAGTAAAAATAAAATGTGAGGATTTTTAAAAGACCGTATTTTCTGTAGCAAATTTATTTACCTAGAACTTGTGCAATTTTCCTATTTTCTGCCAACGTAGATGGACGCTGTACAGTCCATCCAGCCTATGTTGCTTCCCAGAAAAATTCCATCAATACCCTTCCCGCAATCGATCGCGCACCTGTAGCCTATCCCCTTTCACGTGATCTACAAGTCCACTCTGATGCCCCCACAAACATCACACCTTCCCGAGGAATAATGTAAAAATAATCAACTAACTCACCAAGCAGTTCCTTGGTAAAATATCAGAGAATGTGCAATGTACACGCAGACAGTTCCCGAAGCCAGGCCTGAGCTCGGACACCTGGAGCTGTGACTCAATAGCACTATTGCTGCACCACTAACTCGGTGAAGGTTTTCTTTTTGTTCGTTTATGGCTGAAATTGGTAACCAATTGCAACACAGACACAGAGTCTACCTAAAATTAATCTGCGCAAATACCGAAATATGAAGTATTCCTCCTCCAATTTGTCTGTGGCCTCACTCTGGTACCGCAGGATGCCCAGAACAGAAAGGTCAGTGTGCGAATGCGTAAGGGATTCTAAATAGTTCGCAAGCGCGAAATCCAATAGGCCTCGGCAGGAAGTAGCTCCAGCGTATTTGACGATGTATTCGAGACGGAGTTCGGGGGTAGCGTCAGCGCAAGTTTTAAACAAGCACTGCACCATGTAACCAACACAAATGTAGCCAGTAGCTGTGGCTGATGTGAGTGTCCAGCTGCACCTTTAACTTGGAGAAAGTGAGAGGAGTCAAAAGAGAAATTGTTGCGGGTGACGACAAATTCCTCTAGACACAGGAGATTGTTCGTAGAAAAAAAATATCTTTGGTCTCTTTTCAAGGAAGAAACGGAGGCCATTATATTTTCGTGCTCCTAACCACTCTACTCCTACTACAGATGTCGGAGGACATTGGGAGAAGGCGGGAGAATGAGGTTAGGAGGGAGAGATAGATCAGCCATGATTGAATTGCGGAGTGGACATGATGGGCCGAATTGCCTAATTCTACCATTCCTTATGACCTTAATACCCCTCCCCTTCCCGCCCATACACAGCTCCTCCCAACCCCTCCTCTCTGAAGCCCTCTGGCCCCCACGTCGGAGCCTGCTTCTGCACCTCTGCTTGTCCCTGACCCCAGCCCTCATCCCTGTCGTGTTTTCACCAGCCCCTGACCCGTACAAAGGTTCTGGCGGGTGTGCGGGAGTGGGCGCCGTCTGTGTATGGCAGCCTGCCCGCAGTCCGTCTCTACACCTTTTTTTATTTTATTTTATTCTAAGTCCTGTTGAAAAATGTTAGTGGAGGTCTTCTATGTGGGGGGTGGGGGTGGGAAAGGGGGAAACATTATTTCTTAGTCACCTACCTGGTCGGAGAGGCAGCATCCCTCCAAGCTGCTTCTTCGCCCCGTCCTCGCGGCCTACCATCGAAAATGGAGCGGCGTTTCCTGTCGGGACCGGCCGGGACTACAGCTTCGGCGGCGGTGGCGCAGCGCTGGGATACCAACACGGAGCGGGCGATGCCTTACCGGGTCGCCGTGCGGTAAGCTCCGGAGCGTTGTGGCCTTCGATCCCAACATCGCGGAGCTGGGGCTGCGGGCGTCCGGCCGCGGGCGGCGCTGGATTTGGAGCGCCGCAGAGCCAGGGATCGAGTTCACCAGGGTCGGAGCTCCAACCGGCGCGGCCTGAGGACTACGAGTGCCCCGGTGTCCAGGGAGGAGGCAGCCGCTCCAGACTTTTCCAAGCCGCTGAGGAATGTTTCACCCGACGCCGAAGTTCCATCTTCACGGCAAGAGGGCCCTGAAAATCATCGGACTGGCTGCACGGCCACAAATGGGCCCCGACCTCGGGTGTTTCACAGAGGAAGAGGACTTAACTTTCTGGTGCCTTTCCCCACAGTGGAAAGTTTTGATTCTGCTGTGGGGGGGGTGTTTGTGTTTAACTCTATAATGTGTTGTGTCCATTTTATTCATTTTTTTTTAACCTTTTTCTATGGTTTGTAATGGAACTTATTATTTAATTTATGTAAAGCACTTTGGTGTCAATGCGAGTTGACTTAAAACGTGCTATATAAATAAAACTTACTTACTTACTTACAGAACTCAAATTCACCACTAATTTCCAACCTGCCCTCAAATTCACCTGGACTATCTCTGATACCGCTCTATCCTTCCCTTCTCTCTCTCCATTCACCCACCAGCCTCCGCAATCCTAAACATCAACTTCGGACATTTCCGTCGCCTCCAACCTGATCCCATTATTAATCACATATTTACATCTCCATGCCTTCCCGCCTTTTGCAGACTGTTCCTCCACAACTATGGTTCATTCATCCCTTTAAACCCAGACCACCCCAACCCGATGTACTTTTCTCTACAACTGCAGGAGATGTAACACCTGTCCCCGTGCCTCCTTCCTCGCCTCTATGCACGGACTCCGACAGTCTCTCCAGGTTGGACAGTAGTTCACATGCACATTCTCTAATCGCATCTACTGCATCCGATGTTCTGGATGCGGGGTCCTGTACAATAGTGTGAAAAGGTGTGGATTCTGCGGCCATTTAGCAGAGCATGCTCTGACTACTGGATTTCCCAGTAGCTAAGTATTTTAATTCCCCTTTTCATTCCCACACTGACCTTTCTGTCCGAGGACCTGCCTTGCACAGAGTGGCAAAAGCAAATTCGACGAACACCTCATATTTCACGTATAGCACACAAGCCAGCGGCATGAACGTTGAATTCTCTAATTTTAGTAATGTAATGTCCACAAGCACTCACCTCCCTCTCCTCTCCCTCACCCCCCCCCCCCCCCCCCCCCCCCCAGCCCCCCCCCCCCCCCCCCCCGCTCCCTCCCATTTGCCCCCTTCCTCCTTTAAATGTCGATTTACCAGTCCCACTATTCGCAACGATGTACCCCTCTTGGGATAACGTCACCCCTGACCAACAGTCGGCCTAACCGGGCCTAACAGTGTCCCGCCGCAAAACGTCACCTCTAAATTTTCTCCTATGATGCTGCCTGACCCGCTAAGTTACGCCAGCGTTTACAATCTATCTATGAGAAATAACTTGTTCAAAAAGGAACTGCAGATGCTGGAATATCGAAGGTACACAAAATTGCTGGGGAAACTCAGCGGGTGCAGCAGCATCTATGGAGCGAAATGAAATAGGCGACGTTTCGGGCCGAACCCCTTCTTCAGACGTCTGAAGAAGGGTTTCGGCCAGAAACGTCGCCTATTTCCTTCGCTCCATAGATGCTGCTGCACCCGCTGAGTTTCCCCATCAATTTTGTGTACCTATGAGAAATAACTTGTTGGCTCTTGCATTAATTGGGAACCGTTGGTGGGGAGAGGTCTGTAATGATTCACTCCTGGCCAGCGTCAGTAACATTAACAGCTCCTTCAAGATTTGGTGAACAGAATATATCCAAATCAATGTATTATATTCCACAATTTTCTGTTTCCTAACGGTCAATATCCCACAACGTTCACTTAAGATCTATTTATTTCACTCGTAATCGCGCCATAAATCGAAATTGTTGGCTCTTTGCCGCATTCCACGCGGTTCTAGTGAAATCCAATGAGTGAACATTTGAAATATCTTGCTATGTTTCCCGCAAAGTCTACTTTGAAATAACGTAATTAAATATAAACATTTGGTAATCGGTTTAACCTCCCACAGCTGTCGAGGGTTTATCTGCTTCTCTGATCGCTGGAAGTATCGGTGGTGTAGTATTCATTTTAATGTTCATCGTTATCATCGTGATGGTAATTATATATAGAGGTATGTTTCTCATCCATTTTTTAACATTATCATCCCAGTATAATATTATAATATAATAGTATTGGTAATTACACGATCTTGATAATAGAGAAAATGAAACATTTGCACGGGCAAAAATTATGATTATAATAAACAGCACCGACTTAACGAAGATATTACATTTTGCATGTGACCAATGTTTGATGATCACATATTGTGAATTCTATTTATTATTTCAACACATCATCACATAGCAGCCAGCATTTAATTGTACCTATTGGTCAAGATCTGAACATCTGTGAATTTTGTGATAAAAATGTGTTTCATTGGTTGAAAGATAGCGCAGAGAAACAGGCCTTTTAACCCATCGATTCCACGCCGGCCATCGATCATCCATTCACACTAACTCTACGTTAACCTACTTTGGCATCCACTCAATCCACAGTGGGGGCAATTTACAGAGGTCAATTAACCCACAAATCCGCACATTCTTGGGATGTGGGTGTATACTGGAGCAACGGATGAACCCCACGTGGTCACAGAGAGAACGTGCCTAAACCACGTCGCACAAGCAACGTGGTTTAAGCCTTCATACCTATGTAGTGAAGCCGTATATAGTGAAACTCTATCGTGCAATTATCACATGATATTACGTTCTTGGCGTGCAAAAAAAACACCATGTCGTACGGCCATTTATCACTATTTTATTTTCCCGAGCAGGTGCAAAGAAGTCTACAGTAAATACAAACCGGACACAAAGTTGGGTAAGGCTAATTTAATATATGACTATTCCATTTGTGAAAGTAGAGACAGGATTGTGCCTTTGTTGAAACCAAGCCGTTTTAATAAGGACCACGTCTTGTTCTGTTTGAACGTATTCCCAATCAGTGAAGTTCACAGTACACTACACAATGGAGGACATAAAGAACAATACAACATGCATTTACAGGAGCTCGCATTTATTTTAAATATCATATATATTGTTTATCATGTGTAGTGAAAGGAATATTTTCATTTGCACCTTACCGTTTCTTGTCCAGCCACAGGCGAGATTTCGGAGTACTGGAGAGTGGCCATGTTGTTCATTTGTTTAAGAAGGGGAGGGAATCCAAGGCTCAACCAGTTGGATCTAAATATAGGTCGGTTGACCACACGTTAGTGGTTGGGTACCGATTGGAAAGGCTTCTTCAAGAGAGGATCTACTGACATTGGGAAGAGAATGGACGAATTAGCGATAGTCAGCACGGCCTAACACGTTTTACTGATGTAATTGAGTTTTCTGAACAGATGACAAAGGAGCTGGATGAGGGCAGGGCAGTAGCTGCTGCAAACTCGAATCTAAGGAAGGCTTGTGATAAAGACCTTCATGATATATCGTGATCTTGATCCAAAAGATCAAGATCAAGATATGCAGGTAGGCATTACCTGGTGTGGTGGTGCAGGCAGACACAACAGTGGCGTTTAAGAAGCATTTAGATGGACATCTGCACAAGGAAAAAAAGGGATATGGATCATGTATAGATAGATGAGATCAGTTTAACATGGCATCGTGTTCAGCACAAACATTTTGGGCTGAAGGGCGCGTTCCTAGCTGTCCTATGTTCCATATTATGTACAGTTATCATTTTTTGATCTGTCCAGTTGCGACTGTTTGCCTCACAGTCGATTGGACTCTGGAAATTGGTCTTCATGCAATAAGTCATTCGAGACAAAACGTAAAATAATTGTCCCTCGTTTATTCTTGCCAGTGCATTCCACGCGAAAGCTTCATCTGTAGTATAACTAATCTTAAAATGTTCATGAATTTCCAGGAAGAAGGTGAGAACGTTAGCCGCAATCCGATGTACGCCCATTTGGATTTTGTCCGCTCCAAAGAATATGAGAAACCCGAAGAGCACGTGGAGAGCCCAGTGTATGCAAAGGTACAGTTCGTTTCACGCTTTCACTCAACACATCTGAGAATACAGATACGTCTTACTCGGAGAAATTTGTCGTTTTCTTGTCCAATTAACAATAGCAAACATTTGTGCACAGATCGCAATTATGGCTGCTGCTGATACCCAACTGGCGTACGCTTCCTTGAACACGTCAAGCTCCAAAAAGAATTTGAAACGGCAACATAAAGAAATAAGTGTAATATATAGCGGGGTGAAAAATAACAACTAAATTCGTCGGGCTATGTGGCAGCGAATCGAAAAATGTCAGTTACTCTAGAAATGATTTATTCGCTAATTTGATTCTAATCATAATATCATTGTGTCATACAATATGGAAACAGGCCCTTGGGACATACTTCATGCCGTCCAATATGCCCCAATAATCACACCTACCGGCGTTTGACCATATCCCTCTAAACGTTTCCTATCTATGTACCCAAATATCCAATACACGCTGTTATAGTATCTGACACAACTCATTGCAGACACCCGCTATGTGAAAGCAGTGCCCGTCAGTTTAAAAAAAAAAATTATTCTCTCACCTTCAACATGTATCCTTTACATTTTCATTCCCATACTTTGGGTACAATACTCTGTGCATTCCTCCTATCTGTGTCCAAAATGTTTTTCTTTACTTTCATTGCCGCGGACCTACTTTTTAATGTACTGTGATCTTATAATAGGCACGTTTCCTTCTTGATTGAGGGGGCTCACACAGTGTGGCTAACTTATACTTGGTCTAAAAACATTTCATTGTTCTTACAATTCCATTATTCCTCATTAATTATGTTTACTTTCGAATGCGTGAGTTGGCATTCCGAATTCCATTTATTCCTTTATTAAGCTTGGTGCATGTGGTTATCAATTGATTATTTTCTTTCATACCAAATAATTATTTCAAGATTCCGATTAGCGAATGTTAATGAATTCGATATTTTATACATCCATAAGCCCTCAATCGCATGACTTGTGGTTTTCAGATGTTAATCATTTTTATTTCACTGGATTACTCTCGTCAAACTGCCAGCACATGAAAATTTCGCGCCGTGATATTAGAGACCTTATCACCTCCTCGTTTGATCTACCAATAAGCTAAGGAATTTTCGGCACCAGGTTGCCGAACTTGGGGTTGCTGAACATCCCACGGTCTAGGCATAAGCTCAGGGGCGACCGCGCCTTTGCGGTTGAAGCCCCTAGGCTGTGGAACAGCATCCCCTTTCTAATCAGAACTGCCCGCTCCATCGACTCTTTTAAGTCAAGACTAAAGACTTATCTATACTCCCAAGCCTTTCCTGACGTCCTCTGAGTGAGGGCTACATGTATATATGTATGTAGTCTGTTTTGTTGTGCTATTCTTATAACAAATGTAAAGCACTTTGGCCAACGAGAGTTGTTTTTTAAATGTGCTATATAAATGTGACTTGACTTGACTAGGTGTCATTAGTTCCCCATTGCAGGACTCTTAGATATCAAATTGAATATGGTGAAATATTCTGGGGCTCAATTCTCTTTGCAACCATTACGCTTTTTATGTTTTGCAGGGGTGGGCTTATATGCATTTGGCCGTGAACATCGTCTCTGAGTGTACATTATTAATGTATTGTAGCGGAACCAAACTGGCCTGTATTCTCCATTAGAAAGATACTCAAAATTTGGAATTATCGAAAACGCTCAGCAAACTAGGCAGCATGTGTGGAAAGAGAAATAGCTTTAATGTTTCACGCCGGAGTTTGTTTCAGTAGAACGGGAAAAGTGAAATTGAAAGATTTATTTCCAAGTTGCAGAACGGTGGCAATCCATCCCTCTTGCAACCTTCTCCGACACCTACACTTAGTTACTTTTTTAATCTTTATGTCCCTGTTGCGGCAGAACCTCGTGGTTGAAACACAGACCGCTTTTCTTTCCAGGCATGTTATCAAACCAAATGAATATTTCGCGTATATTATTTTTGAATTCACATCTTTAACATTTGTATATTTGATTTTAAATTTAAGAAAATTTGCATATCACATATTATTTTAAATGATAATCATGTTGTTCCTTAGAACAGTGAAATGAATGTTAGAGGTCTGAAATATTTGGTTTTCTATTTGAAACAAACATTCTGAAATGTACATCGTGACTTTTAAGCAAATCATGTTTTCAGAATAAAATATGTGCTATTCTTTATCGAAACCATATTTTGGAGGACATCATAGCATTTTTCCTTGTCAATTAATCAAAACATATATGTCACAATTCTGCTGTGTGATTTGTTTTGGAGATATGATTCCAGGTCGAAAGTTCACAAAATGCATATTCACAACAAGATCATTAATGACGCTGCAAAAAAACCCAACCTCAATGTCCTTACCAATGGAAACATATTAGATAACCGAGAGTCATAGAAATACACAACACGAAAAGGCCAATCTAATTGGCATTGACCATCGGCTTCTTTGTCATATTCCTTCACTGGGACGATTTTATTTTCCCCAGTTTCAGGACAAAGACTCTCCCCTCCCACTTCCCGCCTCGACACACATTCACTCACACATTTTGTACTTCCGGCCACACACTGTTGACAAACTAAACAAACTTTGAGTCAGTGGACTGGTGCATATCCAGGCATTCCGCAGCTAACCTGAATGAGTACGCACCACCGTGACTGACTTCATCAGCAAGTCCATAGAAGATTGTGTATAGACGAAGACAATCCGAGTGTTCCCCAACCCGAAAGCATGGATGAAACGCGAGGTGCATTCACAGGTCAAGGCCAGTTTTCCTGCACACAAGTCAAAAACCCAGAGCAGTACAAGAAGGCCTGCTATCATATTCGCAAAGCCATCAAGGATGCCAAGAGACATAACCGTGGCATGGCCTGATAAGATAACTGGCTGCAAAACCAGGTCAGACGACATCATTGGTGATAGTGCGACCTTACCTAATGAACTGAATGCTTTCTATGCTCGTTTCGAGCAAAACGCCAACAGAGCGGTGACACCTGGCGCTTCAAACTCCATTGTGCCTCTCCGCATGGTGACTGTAGCAGAGGTTAGATCGGCCTTCCTGATGGTAAACTCACAAACAGCAACTGAACCAGACGGAGTTCATGGCCGTGTCCTCATTAGCTGCGCAGTCCAGCTAGCGGAGTATTCACGAACATCTTTAATCTCTTCCTACTCCGTTCGGAAGTACCCACCTGCTTCAAAAAGACCACCGTTATCCCATTGCTAAAGAAAAGCAAGACCCCATGCCTAAACGATTACCGTCATGTGGCCTTCACGCCCACCATCATGAAATGTTTTGAGGGGCTAGTTATGAAACGCATTTATTCCAGTCCACCCAGTGGATTTGAACCTTCTGGCACAACAGGTCCACTGATGAAGCCATCGCCCGAGCCCTACACACATCCCTACAACACATAGAAACATAGAAACATAGAAAATAGGTGCAGGAGTAGGCTATTCGGCCCTTCGAGCCTGCACCGCCATTCAATATGATCATGGCTGATCATCCAACTCAGTATCCTGTACCTGCCTCCTCTCCATACCCCCTGATCCCTCTAGCCACAGGGACCACATCTAACTCCCTCTTAAATATAGCCAATGAACTGGCCTCAACTACCTTCTGTGCCATAGAGTTCCAGAGATTCACCACTCTCTGCGTAAAAAATGTTTTTCTCATCTCGGTTCTAAAGGATTTCCCCTCTATCCTTAAGCTGTGACCCCTTGTCCTGGACTTCCCCAACATCGGGAACAATCTTCCTGCATCTAGCCTGTCCAATCCATTAAGAATTTTGTAAGTTTCTATAAGATCCCCCCTCACTCTCCTAAATTCTAGCGAGTACAATCCGAGTCTATCCAGTCTTCCTTCATAAGAAAGTCCTGACATCCCAGGAATCAGTCTGGTGAGCCTTCTCTGCACTCCCTCTATGGCAAAAATGTCCTTCCTCAGATTTGGAGACCAAAACTGTACGCAATACTCAAGGTGTGGTCTCCGCAAGACCCTGTACAACTGCAGCAGAACCTCCCTGCTCCTATACTCAAATCCTTTTGTTAAGAATGCCAACATACCATTCGCTTTCTTTACTGCCTGCTGCACCTGCATGCCTACTTTCAATGACTGGTGTACCATGACACCCAGGTCTCGTTGCATCTCCCCTTTTCCTAATCGGCCACCATTTAGATAATAGTCAGCTCTCCTGTTTTTGCCACCAAAGTGGATAACCTCACATTTATCCACATTATACTGAATCTGCCATGCATTTGCCCACTCACTCAGCCGATCCAAGTCACCTTGCAGCCTCCTCGCATCTTCCTCACAGCTAACACTGCCCCCTAGCTTCGTATCATCCGCAAACCTGGAGATGTTGCATTCAATTCCCTCGTCCAAATCATTAATATATATTGTAAATAGCTGGGGTCCCAGCACTGAGCCTTGCGGTACCCCACTAGTCACTGCCTGCCATTCTGAAAAAGACCCGTTTACTCCTACTCTTTGCTTCCTGTTTGCCAACCAGTTCTCTAGCCACATCAATACTGAGCCCCCAATACCGTGTGCTTTAAGTTTGTATACTAATCTCTTATGTGGGACCTTGTCGAAAGCCTTCTGAAAGTCCAGATATAACACCTGAAGAAGAGAGACACCCACAGCAGACTCCTATTCATAGACTACAACTCTGCCTTTAATACCATTATACCATCCCAGCTTATCACCAAACTCGCAGGACGGGGTCAGCACTCATCTTTGCAACTGCATCCTGAACGTTCTGACCAACATACACTAATTAGTGAGAATAGGGGACAAATCATCCTCCACGATAATCCTCCACACTGGTGCTCTGCTCTGTTCTCAACTCCCGTCTATACTCCCCGTACACCCACGACTGTGCAGCATGAATAAACCTAATTCAAGTTTCAAATCCCCAGATGACACCACCATTGTGTGCCGATAATCAAATAATGATGAGCACACGGAATTGGGGGTTCAGTATTGATGTGGATAGAGAACTGGCTGGCAGACAGGAAGCAAAGAGTAGGAGTAAACGGGTCCTTTTCACAATGGCAGGGAGTGACTAGTGGGGTAGGGCAAGGCTCAGTGCTGGGACCCCAGCTACTTACAATATATATTAATGATCGGGATGGGGAAATTGAATGCAAAATCTCCAAGTTTGCGGATGACACGAAGTTGGGGGGGGGGGGGGGGGCAGTGTTAGCTGTGAGGAGGATGCTAGGAGGCTGCAAGGTGACTTGGATAGGTTGGGTGAGTGGCCAAATGCATGGCAGATGCAGTATAATGTGGATAAATGTGAGGTTATCCACTTTGGCAAAAACAGGAAAGTAGACTATTATCTGAATGGTGGCCGATTAGGCATGCAGGTGCAGCAGGCAGTGAAGAAAGCGAATGGTATGTTAGCATTCACAGCAAAGGGATTTGCGTATAAGAGCGGGGAGGTTCTATTGCAGTTGTACGGGGTCTTGGTGTGACCACACCCAGAGTATTGCGTACAATTTTGGTCTCCTAATCTGAGGAAAGACATTCTTGCCATAGAGGGAGTACAGAGAAGGTTCACAACTTTTTACTGTTCTTTTTACAAACCATGTTCTCGGGGTATCTAAATCTATATCTAAAATTTATTAGTAAGTTATGACATCGGATGGAAGCTGCATACCAAATCTCGTTGCGCTTATGCGCAATAGCAGTAAAGTATATTATTATTATTATTATTATTATTATTTGTTCGTTTTAAACAAGGTGGAGCCTCCTTGCAGATATTGAATATCCGTGCAGATGATGCTGGAGTCTATTACTGCGGAGTGGGAATCCAGGGAAGCGAGATTGTGAATGGATCTGGCTCCAGAATCAAAGTCTTCGGTATGTGTAACAGTAAAAGCAAATGTGCTGCAAGAGATGTTATTCTATTATTTTTCAATTCTATAATTCTGGAAAGCAACGTGGCCAGGTTTTCCTTACCCATGTTCTATGTAATATTGTGTCTTAAGATCCCAGGACAACTGTCTATTTGGTTGTTGTTTTTGTTGTTAGTATGAGGACGTTGCTCCAAATTCACTGAAACATAGATTCCAACACAGTAAAATATCTTGACAGGTACTTCCCGAGGCCGATTAATGCGATCTAATATCTGCTTGTAATTTATATTGAGCTTATTTTAATCATTCAGAATTACGCGCTGGTGTTATTTTAACACAGGTGTATCGTTAACCTTTTTCTTCACCAAATATTAAATGAAATTCTAAATACACAAAGGAAGAAATATTGCTGGAGTAGCTCAGCGGGTGAAGCCGCAGCTCAGGAGACCATCAATAGGCGACGTTTTGGGCTGGGACCATGCTTCATATTGCAGCGACGGACGGGGTGGGGGTAGAAAGTTGGAAGAGAGGAAGGGAAGGACAAAACTTTGGATGTAATAGACCGACACAGTTGGGAAGCATTTCTTTGGACTATTTTATTTCCAACTGCCGGTGCGGCATCAACTGCCGCCCTGTTACGGTCACTTCTCCCGTCTCCAACATTCCCCCTCATCATGGACCCGCCCTGCCGGCCTTCTACCCTAGCTGGATCTTTTTTATATCGAACGCGATATCAAATTACTGGAGCGGTATCAAACGTCTCCTCCTCTCCCGCAGTAAACATAAAAGGCTACACCTGATATTCCTATGTGTTTTATTTATTTAATTTACCAATTAATTTGGAGTTCTTACTTCAAGAAAACTAAATAATATAGGGCGCTCATTCTGGTGTTTGAAAACAGAGCAAATCCATAAAGGTTGCGAATTAGTTAAAGATAAACTGACCAATTTTTGTAAAAGAAATTAAACAGAGGTAGAAATTCACACTATTCGAAACAGTGGGCAACGATTGGAAACGTTAAATAAGTTTTCATTCTCCTCGGATGCTTGCTGTCAAGGATGTGTACAGAATCGGATTGCACGGCTGATCACGATTTATGTTGTTGACATCCGAAAAAACGGCCGAAGTTATGCTAATATCCTGAACGTTCCCATAATTATGTAATTATGAGGTCGTCGACTAGTATTATAAAAAAATAGTTATGCCCGTGTAGTTGTTTCCCGGATCACAAATACATTTTCTGTTTTACATTTGCAGTTCCGCCAGCTCAGCTCAGAATCTCCAAACTGCCTGATCAAAACTCCACCACATTGAATCTCTTGTGTAAAGCAGATGAATTTTACCCGGAGTCATTAAACCGTACTTGGTACCGAGATGATATTGAGATTTTCGGGGACATAGATACAACAGTAAAACGGACAATTGATGGATTATATGATGTTTACAGTCATTTAAAAGAAAGAAGGACACTCCAGGGCGGGTCGGTCTATACTTGTCAAGTGGCGCACCTCACTCTCCCTACACCTTTGACTGGACACTGGATACTCCAGTATCATGTTCCGGATTCCAAAACAGGTAACGAAGAAAACATTAGAAGGTTCGATGTAGCGGATTCAGATAGTCGTGTTTGGGGAGCGATGTGGCTTTGATCGAGAGGATGATTGCTAAGTTGCAAAAGTATGTTAATTCTACCTTGCGGACTTAATTATATTGTTAAAATCAATAGCGTGGATTTCAGATTGTACTAAGTTGTAGTTGGAGCAGATAAAGCCCTTAACCGACTTGGTTATTCCATTTAGAGTATGAAGTCAATTTAAGTATAATAGTATCAGGAGAGATGGACCTGTGCAATATTTAACCCGCGCTTTGTCGGAGATCAGCAACAAGTTTAATGTCGCTCGCGGCCATTTCTTCATGAAATGCATTAAACTACAGCTCCTGACTGACGTTCTTGCGCATCTGGTATTTAGGATGGATTAGCTGTGTAGCATCCGCGGTGTTTCCGACGGTATGGATAGCTTGTTTACTGAGCTCATAATGTGACCAATATTGATCGCCTTGGAAAAAAGGCGTTTAGTGCGCCAAGGCCAAAGTAGTAGCACAATCCGCAAGCGTGCGTGTGCACTGACTTTGGATAATCAAAGTTTAAGGACCAGGACCCCTGAAGTTGTTCAATCCAGATTTATTCCAGTACCACTTGCGAATGAAGATAGGAATAGGAGGATAGATCCGTGGAATACTTGGCTAACGATATAGTGGAAAAGGGAGATCCTAATATTTCTCAATCCCCGGGACTAGCAGGGACATGGAGTGCTTTGCCAGTGGTGGTGATGAAGATAACTGGAAGTACAGCAGTAGAGAAGTAGGATCACGTACAGGAAGATCTGTTCGGTTTGACGTGGCATCTTTAGCACAGATATTGTGGCCCGAAGGGCTCGTTCCTGTGATGTTAAATTATATGCTCCAACGATCACTTTGATGATAAACTGCAAATGTATCAGCCCTGTTATTAAATTTATTGATTTAAGATTAATACTGTTTCAGTAGTTGGAGATTTCATGTAGAGTAATATTAATTCGGAACATTTTGGTATGAAAGACAAATTGTGTCCAGGAAAGCATTCTGAGCCAGAATGCACGTAATCCAACCGCGACGTTGCTGCGCCGAATCTTTGGGCAATTCAAGGCAATTATTTGGTCCAGTGGTTGGGGCCAACATTTTCGATAGCGTCCATTTCTTTAGGTTTAGGGCTGGTCATGGATCGGGATTACATTCGTCTGGAAGTTAAGATATTGAATTGGAGAGGTTGCAAATTTATCGTAATACATGACCTGTCAAATTGAAACTGTGTTTACGGTTTAGCCTACCGCGCTGAATCATGTAAGTATGAACGACTGAGAGTTGGGGGGCGACGTGTTATTTCAGGGTGTAAATAAATTGCAACGTTAGGGGATATCAGACTATTTGGTGAAGCGCATGAAATCAGACGGGGCTCTTCGGAAGATACATTCAAAGTGGTCAGGATGGTTAAACGGAAATGAAAGATCACCAGTTCGCAGGATTAAATAAAGCACCAAGCCGCATAGTAGCGATAATACGGAAGACGGTCTGTTCCAGATCAAAAGGGCAATCTGTAACTGAAGCCGAAATGCATAGATAATGCCTGAAATATATACTTTTCATCGTTATCCAATAAAGAAAGTTGGAAATAACGAAACAATTCACGACGGGAAATGTTGATATGCTTGAACAGGAGAGGACTAAGATTGGGAAGCTATTGAGTGTCTTGGGGGTTTAACGTTGTCATCTCTCACCTTTGCCTGACGAGATGTGCCCCACGTTGTTATGGCAGGCAGGCAAGGAGATTTTCCGGGCACCAGCAGAGATTTGTAAACCTTCACTGGTCACAATCGAGGTGCCAACCTTTTTAACGCAGAGATTTGTGAATCTGTGGAATTCTCTGCCACAGAAGGCAGTGGAGGCCAAGTCACTGGATGTTTTCAAGAGAAAGTTAGATTTCGTTCTTGGGGCTAACGAAATCAAGGGATATGGGTAAAAGCAAGAACGAGCTACTGATTTTGGATGACCAGCCCGGATCACATTGAATGACGGTGCTGGCTCGAAGGGCTGAATGGCCTATTCCTGCACCAATTTTCTGTTTCTATCTATGAATATCCGTCTATTATAATCGCATTCGCTAGATTTCCAGATGACTGCAAATGCTCTCATCAAGTACCACGCAAAAGTGTCTTTCCACGAGTTCCATGGGAGCTGCTAAACTCCTCCGTGTCAGGAGCTGCACCATGAATCTCTAGAAAACTATTCCCACAAATCTCCTCGATACGGTATAACTGCTGGTTTTCCCTTTGTTCAGCGGAAATAGGTTGTGTTTAATTGCCCCAGTAAAGCATCTCCCGTGGTCAATTACCTTTCATCTCTGCCCAAACGAGAAGACCCCAAACTTCTCCCAACTCTTCACTGAACCGACCACAATGATCTCATCTATCATCTCGCAGAAAACTTGTGCACAAACCTAAATAAAAAGTAGTGATTTTCAAGCATTTGTCACGGTATCGTGTCCTTTGTATCCATTGCTTCCTTGAGGTCCAAAGTTGCACAATTTGCCTTAAATCCTTTATCAGCGCACCAGAATTTTGTAATATGTTTTCTTGCTTCCAGTATGTTTCCATATTCCTCAAAATATAAGCATGTATCTCCCTCCCTGGGGGGGGGGGGGGGGGGGGGGGTTGAGAGAGGGGGGGGGAGGTGAGTGCTTATATTTTGTTAATGTTCACATATGTCCAATCGGAACTTAAGAGGGAGTTAGATGTGGCCCTTGTGGCTAAAGGGATCAGGGGGTATGGAGAGAAGGCAGGTACAGGATACTGAGTTGGATGATCAGCCATGATCATATTGAATGGTGGTGCAGGCTCAAAGGGCCGAATGGCCTACTCCTGCACTAAATTTCTATGTTTCTCTCTCCCCCACTCCCCCACCCCTCTCTATTCCCCTCCCTTTCCCTCTCTCCCCCACCCCTTCCTCCTACCCCTCTGTTCCTCTTCCACCACTCCCCCGTCCCTCTTCCACCACTCCCGCTACCCCTCTACCCCTCCCTCCCACCCCCCCACCCCCACTCTTCCACTTATCTCCCCCTTCTCTCCTTCCCCCTCCCTCTCCTCACCCCTCTCCCACTCCAATCCCTCTCTCCCCCACCCCCCTTCCCGCTCTATCCCACCCCCTTCCCTCTCTCCCCCCGCCCCCTTCCCCCTACCCCTCTGTCCCTCTTCCATCACTCCCCCAACCCCTCTCCTCCTCCCTCCCCACTCTTCCTCTTCTCTCCCCCCTTCCCCCTCCACGCTCGCCACTCCTTCCCCTCTCTCCCCCACCCCCTCTCCCCCTCCCTCCTTCCTCCCCTCCCTCCCCACCCCCCCCCCATGCCCCACGTCTCTCTCCCCATCCCCCTCTCTCACCTCCTACCCCGCTCTCCTTTCCCTCCCAAATCTGTCCCGTTTCCTCCTCCTCCTCTCCTCTCCGTCCCCACTTCTCACCTCCCCTTCCCCCACCTGTGTGTTTGGGGGGTGGTTAATGTGAGTGTGATGCCGCAGCCCCCCCCCCCCCCCCCCCCCCGCAATCGCCGTTATGGGAACAAACCCAACGGGTCTGCACTTGGTCTAGTTAATATATAAGTAGAGGGAGTACAGAGAAGGTTCACCAGACTGATTCCTGAGATGTCAGGACTTTCATATGAAGAAAGATTGGATAGACTCGGCTTGTACTCGCTAGATTTTAGAAGATTGAGGGGGGGTCTTATAGAAACCGATGTTGGGGAAGTCCAAAACAAGGGGTCACAGTTTAAGGATAAGGGGGAAATCTTCTAGGACCGAGATGAGAAAAACATTTTACACACAGAGAGTGGTGAATCTCTGGAATTCACTGCCACAGAAGGTAGTTGAGGCCTGTTCATTTGCTATATTTAATAGGCAGTTAGATGTGGCCCTTGTGGCTAAAGGGATCAGGGGGTGTGGAGAGAAGGCAGGTACAGGATACTGAGTTGGATGATCAGCCATGATCATATTGACTGGAGGTGCAGGCTCGAAGGGCCGAATGGCCTACTCCTGCACCTGATTTCTATGTTTCTAAGTTTCCCTCTTAACACCCCTCTCCCTCTCCCACCCATCCCTCTCTCCCCCACCCCCTTCACTCTCTACCCTATCCGCTTCCCTCTCTCCCCCCGCCCCCACCCCCTACCCCTCTGTCCCTCTTCCACCACTCCCCCTACCCCTCCCTCCCCACTCATCCACTTCTCTCCCTCACCCCACCCCTTTCCCTCCCCCACCCCTCTCTCTCCCCCTCCCTTCCCCCCTCCCTCCCCTCTCCACCCCCACCCCTTCCCCCTACCCCTCTGACCCTACCCACTCTTCCACCTCTCCCCCCTCCCACTATCCCTCCCCACTCTTTCCCCCCTCTCCCCCCACCTCTCTCCCCCTCCCTCCACACTCTACCCCCTCCCTCCACACTCTTACCCCTCCCTCCTCCTCTCCGTCCCCATCCCTCCCCCCCCCCCACATCTCTCTCCCCTCCCCATCCCTCTCTCCTCCCTATCCCTCTCTCCTCCCTCTCTTCCACTTCTCATCTCTCCCCCCTTCCCCCTCCACTCTCCCTCCCCACTCTTTCCCCTCTCTCCACCCACCCCTCTCCCCTTCCCTCCCTCCTCCCCTCTCTCCCCATCCCCCCCCCCCCCCTCACCCACAACTCTCTCCCCATCCCCCTCTCTCACCCCCTACCCCGCTCTCCTTTCCCTCCCAAATCTGTCCCGTTTCCTCCTCCTCCTCTCCCCTCCCTCCCCTCTTCTCACCCCCATCTGTATGATTGGGGGGTGGTTAATGTGAGTGTGATGCCTCAGCCCCCCTCTGTGGCTGCCGTCTGCCGTCCGGCTGCATTTCTGCCTTTCGATTCGTTCCATCGTGTGATGTCACAATGCCCAATACTCGCAAATGTCCAATCGCAATGGCCGATGCTCGCAGATGTCCAATCGGAATGGATCCATGTACATGTTCGGCTGCCGGCAGCATTACTTCCTTTGATTCCTTGCCACGCCGAATCCAGACGCACAATCGCCGTGATCTTTTCCATTTCGGTAGAGATTTCACTTTTCTTTCTAAGTATCCGCTCCTCATGACATTTCGTCGTGTTTAAGTAGACCTTTTTAATCAAATCCTTCTCCCCTAAAATAAACTGGCTTCTCACCCATACAAGCAGCCATTTCGGTATACATTTCATTTTTCATTCCAAATATCCACTCCTCATTAGATTTCGTTATGTTTATGTCCACATTTTTCATTAAATCCTTCTCCCCCCCCCCCCCCCCCCCCCCCCCCAGCCTCCTGCTGGCCAGCGACCATAACGGCTGCTGGCGCCCGCATCTCGCCTCAAAGACGCCATTTAAAACCAGCCGCACTGCTCATTCCTGAGACGCTTGAGTTGGAGGACCACGTCTCCCGTGGGGGCTACGGGTAGAGAACGGCTGCGTTGGGGGAGCAGACCCCCAAGGTCTGCCCTTGGTCTAGTGTATTACTAAAAGACTGATCTTGGCCGCTTTCGGCCCACTGTGCTGCGATTTCCGAGAGAACGCCTCCACCTACGGCCGTCATTTTTGGCCACCTCGCTCAGAGCCCACGTCTGCCTTCCTGGACGGGAGGATTTTTCCCATCGATGAAAAATCAGAGCGATATTAATGATTTTTAAAACATCACCATTCTCTCTGCTGCCCCTGCTGCAGGGAGGGGGAGGGACTATAAAACCAGGAAGTGGTGTGCCTCACTCAGTCTCTGCAAGATGACGGTCACATCTCTCTGAGCTCTGAATACCACTGAACACATGTCTACTCAACTGTGAGTGACCTTAATTTGATTTGAAAATGAAAATATGGTTGGTTTGAGTAAAAGGGCACTGCCTGCAAATGGTTGTTTGGGGGGTTTGGGTTGAAGTAAAAAGTTGAAGTCTCCCCTCCTTTCTCTTTCCACCTCTCCCCCCCCTCCCCTCTCCCCCCCCCCCCCCCCCCCCTCTCCCCCCCCCCCCTCCCCTCTCCCCCCTCCCCTCCCCCCTCTCCCCTCTCCCCACTCCCCCCTCCCCCCTCTCTCTCCCCTCTTTTTATCCCCCTCCTCCCCTCCCCCACCCTCCCTCTCCTAAACCCTCCTCCCATCCACACCCCTACCCCCTTCCCTCCACCCTCCCTCCTCCCTGCTCCCCACCTCTCCCTCCTCCCCTCACCATACCCCCTCTCAGCACCCACTCTCTCTACCCTTCACGCAGCACCCCCACTCTCTTCCCTCTCCCCCTCTCCCCCCCTCTCCTCCCCCCTCTCTCTCTCCCCTCTTTCTCTCCCCCTCTCTCCTCCCCTCCCTCTCTCCCCTCCTCCCCCACCTTTCCCCCCTCACCCACCCTCCCTCTTCTCCTCCCCTCCACCCCTCTCCCTCTTGCCCCTCTCTCTCGGTCTCTGCCTCTCTATCTATCGCTGCCCCTTCTCTCTCGGCCCTCACTCTGTACCCCGCCCCCCCCCCCCCCTCTCTAGATGTGACTGCAAGTTGGGGGCTATGCGTCAGTAGATAGGGTGCTTATGGGTTAAAAGGAGCGAATTAATAATATTAATATAATATCAAGGGGAGTAATTAGCGTGTGTGGGGGGGGGGGGATAGTTAGTGTGTGTGACGCTGCATGCCGCCGCCCTCCCCCCACACACACACACACACAACCGCACGTTGGGGGAACAGACCCAATGGGTCTGCAATTGCTCTAGTTAGTTATATTGTTTTCCCATGGTGCGTTTCATCTTAGTGCCGTGAATATCGCTGATTTTCTCTTCGCCTAACATAAATCGAAGATTTTTTTTTAATCCAGCAAATTAGTTTTGTAACATCTTTCAATTTAACGCATCAACCTACATTTGCCACATCTCTCAGACACTTACCGTTATTCGTTTTGATTATGAAATGTTTTTGTGGAAGTGCCTTACAGCACTGGAGACCCGGATTCGATCCTCACTACGGGAGCTGCCTGTGGAGAGTTTGTACCTTATCCCTGTGACCGTGTGGGTTTTCTCCTGGTGCTCCGGTTCCTACTACATTGCATAGGCGTACACATTGGGTAGGTTAATTGGCTTTTTAAATTATCCCCAGTGTGCAGGAGAAAATTAGTGTACGAGCGACTGTTGGTCGGCGCGGTCTCGCGATTTTATTTAGCTGTATCTCGAAAGTAAACTAAACTAAATATTTGCGAATATTCGTAAAACATTTAACTTAAATATCAGTACAATTAATCTGTCTTGTTCTGGACCTGGCAGTTAATTCCATTTATATGTTGTTCATAATTTTATTTTACAGACAATAATTCGAACTATTTTCTTATTTATGGATGCGCAATGGGTGGAATTATATTTATTCTTCTGCTTATCATTACGATGGGGTGTCGACACATCAAGAGAAGTAAACGTGAGCATCTAATCAATCGGCTTGTATTTATTCTGTTTCGTGTGTTTTAAAAATGGTCATAAGTGGGTTAGGGGTTTGCTCCACTTTATGGCAACGTCGTGATGGAGGGAATTCTGTGCTGACCTATACCCTGAATCTAGCTTTCACGTCTGCCCTCCTAATTACGGCGCAGAATGGGACATACACCAAGAATATTGATTAGAGCAGTGGTGAGTTTCTCAAACAAGTCGGTTTATTCAAGGCATTAACAGCATATGCTGTGAAACATTCTGAGAAAACGCAAGGTGTTCCAATTATACTCAGCGCCCACAGGCTTTACACTCTCAACACGATGGTTCAATGCGGACTTTACGTATTTGAAATCATTTAGAAGTGACCAACGATTCTTTGTAACTTTCATCCTTTATTCACAGACTAATTTTCAATCTTCTCTTGCCTGGTTAGGGTCAGGCTTAATTTGGTTAGGATCAGTATTATTGCACTCAGCCTGATTTACAATCCACAATGTTTATCTTAACACCACCACGCTATGCCATGCCATCTAAAAACTCCGTAAACGTCTATTCATTGCCTCTCCTAGCACGACCTTTCAGTTATCTTCGCACAGTTGTTCTATCTTTCAACATGTTTTCTTGGTGTTGAGTAAATAGACCAAGCTGCCATGGGAGGTGGTATGGGCACGTAATATAACAACATTTAAAATGTATTTGGACAGGTACATGTATATGAAAGGGTTACATAGATACGACCAAATGCGTGCAAGAGCGACTAGCGTGGTTGTGGTTGTCGAGTCGAAGGTCTGGTTCCGTGTTTAGATGTTAGAGTTTAGACAAACAGCACAGAAACTGGCCGTTCGGCCCACCGACTTAGCGCCGAACAGCAATCCCCGCATTGTAACTCTATCCTGCACATACTAAGGACAATTTACAATTTTATCAAGCCAATTAACCTACAAACCTGTAGGTCTTTGGGATGTGGGAGGAAACCGGAGCTCCGGAAGAAAACCCACGCAGGTCAAAGGGAGAAACTACGAACTCCGTACAAGCAGCACCCGTAGTTAGGATCGAATCCGGGTCTTTGTAGCTGTAGCTGTAGCTCAACCGTTGCGCCAACGTGCGTATAGAGTCACGCAAGATATAGTTTTGTGTGGCTCTATACCTCCACGACTCTTAGTCTCTCTAACTATATCATATTAATTAATATATTCTGGGCATGCCCAGTCATTCGCCGTTTGATGATATACATCCAAACAGATGCCCATTGTTTGCTCGTCAATCATTTCAGCCGGGTCTGGAGCATTGTGTACTTTTATTCAAGCTGGTATGGGACTAATCTTGTATTCTTCAACTGGTGTGAGGCATGGAGGATAACTCATATTATACATGCTCCCAGATGTCCATGGTATATTTGATCCCTTTGCCTAGCTGTAGTCAGTGATCGTAGGTTGCAATCATTTCGCATATCTTGACTCCACTGCTTTAGTGGTGGAGTCGATATCCAATTGGCGACTTGGTGGCTAGTTAATTATAGAAAGCCTCCCGCCGCTTTGACACTGGTCAGTTGAGATTGACACCTCACACATGCTCCCTATGTTCTTGCTGAAAAAATATTACTCACGCAGTCTATCATTCTATTTGTTGTCTCCTCATATGCTTTGAGTATTTTAACATCCCTAAGAAATACTTGCGCTACTACTTCCCCTGCGTCACATGGTGTTTTTGTCAATTTTAAATCACTTTGCCGCCACTCTCGGTGCCTTTTCCATCAGTTGTTATAATTGGTCATGAAATCAAGAATAGCCCTGTTGCATACCCTGCTCGCATTATCTATGCATTATCTATGTTGATCCCCTTCGGGTTCTGCTGCTGCCTTAACATACGTTGAAATAATTCCTCACTAGTGCATCATTCCGAAATGTCCAAAGGCATTACCTGAATGAGACAAGAATGGAGAATCGGGGTTGCTTTTTCTTCGTTAATAGCCATCACGAACAGTCACAATCCACCATTTTAATATTCTGATCGTACAGAGTCGTGGTGGTCAAAGGCGAACATGGTGGACATTTACTTAACAACACCACATGATATTAGCTTCTCCATAATACTGTAATGGGGTCTCCGATTCTACAACAAGACATAATAAACTTTTTCACCACCCCATTTTAATCTCTAGAGAACTAAATACGGCAATTCCCAAGTATATATTTCCGCTCATACAGCACAGTTTGTCCTATGGTTGGGCTGGCTTTATCAATGCAGATATTTGCATTTCTACTATCATTTATAACTTTATCCATTCCTCGTTCCTTATTCCAAATAGTTCGCCTGATCGTGATCGTTAAATGTGATCTAGTTGGAACGCTCATGATTCCAGCCTGATCCATGGTCGTACCCCTCAAAGAAAAAAAAGAAACATATTCAGCCAAATGCCAGTAGTTTAAATTTCTCCTTTATAATTTCTACTTCTTCAACTGAGTCCAATCTTTCCGCCCTGCAATGCCCCTCCTGTTCACCAGGACATGTTTTTCCTTCCACTCTACCGCAATCCCTCCCCTCTCACATCTATATTACTAAAACTCTGTTCTTGACCGGTTTTGGCTTTCTGTGCTGAGATTTCCGAGAGTACGCCGCCACCTACGGCCGTCATTTTTGGCCACGTCGCTCTGAGCCCCCCTCCGCCGCATGTGTGACGAGGATTTTTCCCGTCGATGAAAGTTGACAGAGATATTAATGTTTTTACAATATTCCCCATTATCTCTACTGCCCCCGTTGGAGGGAGGGGGAGGGAATATAAAACCAGGAAGTGGTGTGCCTCTATCAGTCTCTGCAAGTGGTGTGCCTCAATCAGTCTCTGCAAGTGGTGTGCCTCAATCAGTCTCTGCAAATGGTGTGCCTCAATCAGAGCTTTGAATGACACTGACAAATGTCTACAGCACTGTGAGTACCCTTAATTTGGTTTGAAAATGAAAATATGGTTAGAGGTAAAAAAAAGCACTGCCTGCAAATGGTTGTTTGGGCTTGGGTTGAAGTAAAAAGGCACTCCCCCCCCCCCCCCCCCCCCCCCCCCCCCCCCCCCCCCCCCCCCCCCCCCCCCCCCCCCCCCCCCCCCCTCCCCACCCCCCCTCTCCTCCCCCCCCCTCTCCTCTCCCCCCCTCCCTCTCCTCTCCCCCCTCCCTCTCTCCCTCCTCCATCTCCTCTCCCCCCTCCCTCTCCTCTCCCCCCTCTCTTCCTCCCCTCCCCCCTCCCCCCTCTCTCCTCCCCCCTCCCCCCCTCTCCTTCCCCCCCCCTCTCCCCCCCCCTCTCCTCCCCCCCTCCTCCCCCCCCTCTCCTCCCCTCCCCCCTCCTCTCCCCCTCCCCCTCCCCCCCCCCTCCCCCCCTCCCCCCCTCTCTTCCCCCCCTCCCCCCCTCTCCTCCCCCTCTCCTCCCCTTCTCCTACCCCTCCATCCCCTCCCCCACCGTCCCTCCCCTAAACCCCCTTCCCCTCCACACACCCCTAACCCCTCCCTGCTCCCCACCTCTCCCCCGCCCCTCATCTCACCCCCCGCTCAGCACTCCCTCTCCCCCCCCCCCTCTCTCCCCTCTCTCCCCCCCCCCCTCTCTCTCCCGCCCCCCTCTCTCTCTCCTCCCCCCCCTCTCTCTCTCTCTCCCCCCTCCTCCCCTCCATTAGCGTGAGTGCGGGAGGGGGGGGGGGGGGATAGTTAGTGTGTGATGCTGCATGCTGCCTACCCCCCACCCACAACCGCACGTTGGGGGAACAGACCCAACGGGTCGGCACTTGGTCTAGTAATTCATACAATTTCTTAAATGAACTCACAAGTGATACTGCAAATTCATTTCACACATTGGAGGAGCATCATTCAGTCAGATCCTATTCCACTTGGACCATAGGATTCGTTCAACATGTCCCCCCAAAGCAGATATAACAAACAAGTAACAAACTTTGGACCCAAAACCCAGCTTGATGAGATGCAATATCTGCAATCCGATCTGTACCAGTCCTTAACATTGGTGCATAGATGGCAAAGACTAATCTTTGTGAACATTTCAGATTACCGTGACTTTAAAAAAAGGCAGAAACAACCATGTTGAGTAAAACGTACCAGGAGCTACACATTGCTCTTGTTTAGAGTCCCCCCTCACCACATATTCCCATTATATTCAAGGTACGGGGCATCAAGAAGCAGACGAGAACAAAGCATTCAATATAGCATCGTAGACATCTAAATTAAAGTGTTGTGCATCAGAAGGCGCCATGATTTGGAAAATAAAATGCTGCAGTGCTTCACCAGCACAAAAACGTGGAGATTGTTTCAGCTCTGTCACGAGCGTAATCATGGCTGACAGATATTGCTTACTCTGTGGTTTAGCGCAATATAAATTTAGTGTCTATTAAGATGACAGAGGAGCTGCATCTGAATAAAGCAAACATGTGTTATTTACAGTCAATGTGCTGCCAAAGTAGTGAGAACCAGCAGCAATTGTATATATAACGCAAGTTTACACACCGATGCCTCAATTTACTTTCTATTAGGGAATGGACGGCAAGCGAACGCCTTTAATATTGCTGAATATAAGCTAAGTTTTTTCGAGTTATTTCAATCTATGGCATTAACGCTCTCCACTCAAGTACATTAACCTGTAACTATATCGCATGAATATCGATTGGATTTATTTATGCATTAGATCACCTTGAACAGCTCTGACATTCTAGTTTTGAACTACAAATGTTTGTCAATTGCGGGTACCTTTTAATTAAAATGAACGTTTTAGAATGAAGTGAATTCAGTCGTTTTTGTAGAAGGAGCAGTTGAGACCTGAAAAGTACAGCAAGAGCAGACGATGGACGTAAATGCAATTTCTATGTACGAAAATCTTTAGGATACCAAGGTAAATAGATGGGGGAATAAGGTGGGGAATAAGAGCAAGTGGTATTAATGTACAAGGCCGTAAAGTTCAGCATAGCCCGGTGGGCGGGATGCCCTGATTCTGTGTGGGTACTACGTGATTTCGGAGTCGTACAACACAGAAACAATTAGGATGAGCTCAAATCGATTAACAAGCAGGACCCAAAATGTTCCAGCGTTTTAAAAGAAAAAGTGATGTCATTGATAAAATTAGTCAAACGTGTAAAGATTTTCGGCATGCTGCCATGGCATTTTTTTTTTACTCTTTTGAGAAATTGCCTTTTTGCATTCACCGTCTGAATTCAATTGCATATAAGGAGTGATACACATGAATAAAACATTATTTTGCAGCGAACGGGAAAAGAAAATGATGAGTTCTGCTCATATGCAGCATTAGATTTATCCAAGTCAAAGATGGTTTTCAATATGAAAGGCACGGAGGAAAGAACCACATATGCAGAGGTAGGTTGTGGGTTGTCGCAAGTCATTCGGAACAGTAAACGTGGTTTCTTTTTTTTTAAGTGGCTTTCTTCTATAAATAATGACCTGTTCCTAAACATTGTATTCACAGATTAAGCGAGTGAAAACCAGTCAGAAGCTGATTTATGCCTCTGAGGAGCTGAATGGGTTCTAGAAAACAGAAGGGGCCAAATCGAAGAAAAAATGAAGGACTAGAATTTAACGGCGTGCTTAATTTAAGACATCAACATAAAATCCGTGCCAAATTATGCATGATCAACGTGGAAACATTTTTGTTGTCATTTAACTATAATTGTTTGACATCAATAATTTAGCTTGTGTGCATTTGTATTTTTATTTCTTGCTGTTGATCTTTTTCAAATAGAAATAACTAAATGGCGACCTTTGCAATTGCATTGATAGATGCCGTGTTTATTCACGGCTGCCCAATGCTTCTAAGAGAGTAGAGGTATTGGTGTGCTTTATTTGCCATTGTATCGACGTGGCTGGTCCAGGACAAATTGTTGGTGATATGTATTCCTAAAAACCTGGAGCTTTCAGCCATCTTTACTTTAGCAGCATCAATGTATACCAGGGTATGTGCACCGCTTCGCTTTTCCGAAGTCGATCATAACTTCTTTGTCTTGCTTTCATTAAGAGAACGGTTATGTCATGATATAAGGATACGTCTCTGTCCAGAGTCCCTTAGTCCTTGTAATATATGGATGTCCATGGATTATTGGGATTCAGGCATTGATTGACAACCAGCACACAAGGATGTGACAATACTATAGTATAAACCCTCTAATTCAGGTCAGTACTTTTAACTACTTTAGGCATTTACTGATCCAGGTCATTACTTCCAACTGTGGCACCCGCCTTGCATATACAGTAGCTTGTAGCACCGTGTACGTAAAGCAGGACTGGGCCTCTTTGCTTTCTGATTGCATTCCATCTGGATATCTGTGGAGTCTCCAGTTACCTTCAGGTTTCGCGTCCACAGGAAGTAAAGCAGTTCAGACTACAATGTCCGAAGGACTTATGCAAGTACATTGGAGCATCTAGGAAGATAGAAACATAACTAACAGTGAGGTACGGATTTCTCTGCATCCCAGCAAACTTTGCCAGGCTATTTTTATATAACCACAACTCATACAATTAACGATTCTTCACAGAGAATTCACCATACTCACATATAGAATAAGTATATTGCTCAAACGATTATCTTGCTAATATTATATTCCAAATAGTCACAACCATGCAGTTTATTCCGCTGTTTTCATAATCCTGCCGTATTTGGAGCAATTGGATTGCTTATGTGAACTGATAATCTGATAGTAATTAATCGCTGAACGCCTTTATTAGCAATCAAACAGCTTTGCGCAAACTATAGAAACAGGTGTCCGTACAACCCCTTCAACTTCATTGACGTTGACATAGTTTAACCTGTCTACACGCACTCCCCCCTCCGCTTGCATCCACTCCCCGACAGTAAACTACACTAACCGTGCCTGCATCACTGCCGGGACAATCAAATTATGAAGTATTGGGTCTGTCTTGATTTCCTCCATGTTTAGCCATTTTTGGCACGTATTTCGGCATTTCCATCGGTATATGTGTTACGGCGGTGAACGCTATTTCTGCTTGGAAAACCTACAATAGTCGGTCCAAAGCCCACCATATGGGCAACACATCCAATAGAAACACAGAAACATAGAAAATAGGTGCCGGAGTACGCCATTCGGCCCTTCGAGCATTACCGCCATTCAATATGATCATGGCTGATCATCCAACTCGGTATCCTGTACCTGCCTTTAGCCACAAGGGCCACATCCAACTCCCTCTTAAATACAGCAAATGAACTGGCCTGAACTATCTTCTGTGGCAGAGAATTCCAGCGATTCACCACTTTCTGTGTGAAAAATATTTTTCTCATCTCGGTCCTAAAAGATTTCCCCCTTATCCATAAACTGTGACCCCTTGTTCTGGATTTCCCCAACATCGGGAACAATCTTCCTGCATCTAGCCTGTCCAACCCCTTAAGAGTTGTGTAAGTTTCTATAAGATCCCCCATCAATCTTCTAAATTCTAGCAAGTACAAGCCGAGTCTATCCAGTCTTTCTTCATATGAAAGTCCTGACATCCCAGGAATCAGTCTGGTGAACCTTCTATGTACTCCCACTATGGTAAGAATGTCTTTACTCAGATTAGGATGACCAAACCCGTACGCATTACTCCAGGTGTGGTCTCACCAAGACCCTGTACAACTGCAGTAGAACCTCCCTGCTCCCATACTCAAATCCTTTTGCTATGAATGCTAACATACCATTGGCTTTCTTCACTGCCTGCTGCACATGCATGCCTACTTTCTATGACTGGTGTACCATGCCACCCAGGTCTCGTTGCATCTCCCCTTTTCCTAATCGGCCACCATTCAGATAGAAGTCTACTTTCCTGTTTTTGCCACCAAAGTAGACATCCTCACATTTATCCACATTATACTGCATCTACCATGCATTTGCCCACTCACCCAGCCTATACAAGTCACCTTGCAGCCTCCTAGCATCCTCTTCACAGCTAACACTGCCCCCCAGCTTCGTGTCATCCGCAAACTTGGAGATGTTGCATACAATCCCCTCGTCCAAACCATTAGTATATATTGTAAATAGCTGGGGTCCCAGCACCGAGCCTTGCGGTACCCCACTAGTCACTGCCAGCCATTCTGAAAAGGAACAGTTTACTCCAACTCTTTGCGTCCTGTCTGCCAGCCAGTTCTCTATCCATAAATACTGAACCCCCAATACCGTGTGCTTTAAGTTTGTATACTAATCTCTTATGTGGGACCTTGTCTAAAGCCTTCTGAAAGTCCAGATATAACACATCCACTGGTTCTCCCTTATCCACTCTACTAGTTAAACCCTCGAACATTTCTATAAGATTCGTCAGACATGATTTACCTTTCATAAATCCATGCTGACTTTGTCCAATGATTTCACCACTTTCCAAATGTGCTGCTATCCCATCTTTAATAACTGACTCTAGCAGTTTCCCCATTACCGATGTTAGACTAACTGGACTGTAATTCCCCGTTTTCTCTCTCCCTCCCTTTTTAAAAAGTGGGGTTACATTAGCTACCCTCCAATCCTCAGGAACTACTCCAGAATCTAAAGAATTTTGAAAAACTATCACTAATGCACCCACTATTTCTGGGGCTACTTTCTTAAGTACTCTGGGATGCAGCCTATCTGGCCCTGGTGATTTATCGGCCTTTAATCCATTCAATTTACCTAACACCACTTCCCGGCTAACCTGGATTTTACTCACTTCATCCATCTCATTTGACCCCCGGTCCCCTGCTATCTGTTTCACCGTGCCCGCCCACCGCCATCCTCGTCGATTATGGATTTTCTCACTGAATAATACAAAATCGTTTCACCAAACCGACGTAACACTGAGAGCTTTTCGGTGGTGGCGAAAGCAGAAACGCCGACAACAGAAGAACGAATGCCTCAGAAGCAGCGGTGAAGCAATTTATGGTTGTTTCCTGTTAAACCCGACGCAGTTTCACCAGCAATCTCTATTGAATGGCGAATACCTCCCTCTGTTATGAACTTTAAGTATGTATTATCTATTTGTTTGCTAAACTATAGACCAATGGGTCTCACCAATCTTATCTGAAATGATTTCGCAGATTTTTCTGCTGAAATGACGCAAACTTCCGCTATCATTGCACAACAGTGTAGCGATGTTTTTGCAGAGACTAACTGAGCAAAATGAGGACTTTTCTCTTCATCCTGTGCGGAAAATCAAGCTAAATTCAGTATGGAGAGCAGGGGAATTTCAAAAATGGGGATTAGCGCTTAAATGTCGTCATCATAGCTTGTGTTAGCACAAGGACTCGCTGAGTATTGGAGTGGAAGTGATAAGGGACGAAATGGGCGGTGCGGTGAGGGGAGGGGGAGCGGTGGATCGTGGTCAGGGATGGTAGCGATCCGGAGTGATGACGTTGGGATGGCGGAATGGGACTGCTTGGGTTGGGGTTTGTGGTTTGATTGCGGAGGAGGGGAGTCAATTTAGCCCAACTGGATGCAAAACGCATGATTTTAGAGCTCATCTACGTTATATTTGTTTGGTGTATTGTTTTCTCTTCATTCAGTGAAAGTCCACAGCCGATTGTGCCGCTGTTGACAGCAATGCAAGTAAAATTAAGTCTCGCCACATCGACAAGAGCCGCGCTGCAGTCACAGAAGGAGTGACGCGCTTCATCGTCTGACAATTCAACCTTCAGATACGTTCACTGCTCCACACGCCCTGTGATCACTTGCTGCAGAATGTTGTCCAGTATTGCACTTCGCTGTTTCTCTTTTTGGGGGATAATTTTCACAGGTACATGGCATCCCCATACACCGTTTATACAGACTAAAACCTACATCTATTCAAGGGTTCTTTAATGCGTGTCTTTATTTCCATTTGCAATTAGCCCTGCTCTTGCGTTTAACCTTCTGGGGTGAAATATTCCTAATCTGGCCTGTTTTTCTTTCCTTTAGGCTCTGGGGAAACTGCAGACAATGTAAATCAATTTCCTCAAGCAGTAACTGTCTCGACGGGCCAACATGCTTCGTTTCACTGCTCTCTTCCCTTCTTTCGTGAAGGGCCCAGCGTAAGCGTACATTGGTGGAAACAGGGTGAAAATGATTTTTTCATCCCAGACCCTGACGGGAGAACGATTTCCGGCGTCAGTACTAAATTCAGTGGCTTCCTGAAAATAGCCAATGTGAGCCGACAGGATGCCGGAGTATATTATTGTACCATCACCCGCCGGGGCACTTTAGTTGGCAACGGAACCGGATCGACATTAGTTGTGTTGGGTAAGTATGTTTAAACGTGTAGCGAATGCGATTTTGCGACTGTGATATTGCCCTGCAAGTAACGTGTTTTTTCAGATTTGAATCATTCATGCAGCCAGATGAATACTATAAATATTGCAATTGGTAAATCATACCATAGATGGTCTGCATGCTGATATGTATAAACAAGATGTTTAGCGATATTAATCAAAACGTATCTTATGTATTGGAAGTTTATTTCCAAAGCACAGCATAACATCAGTACAATACAGGTAGCATTGAAGTGTCCGTCGTGAATACGTAAAAGACATATGCAACTATGACAGTGGGTGATCCCATACGATGTACCATTTCGCCTGCGTTAGATCAAGGGTTTGTTTATATATTGGACGTTAGAGTAATTCAATTGTAGCCGTGGCCTCCACGAATAAGTTTGGACGCTAATGTTGTGGACGTAAAATAGCGAAGAATCGGAACCTAAATTTCCATCAACATTTCAAATGACCTGCATGGTATTCCGGACCTTCCACCCAAAATTCTCATATCACAACTAAATTACATTTTTCAGAATTTTGTATTCACATTTTTTATTCAACATTTCCATGTGTGGCATTTCCCCGAGACCTCAGTGTGGCAATTCCCCGAGACCTCAGTGTGGCAAGAACAACACTTTTACCATCATGTTGCGGGAACTGCAGATGCTGGTTTAAACCGAAGATAGACACAAAATGCTGGCGTCACTCAGCGGGACAGGCAGCATCTCTGGATAGAAGGAATGGGCGACGTTTCGGGTCGAGACCTTTCATCAGACTGGCAGGGGAGACGGAGACACATAGATACGGAAATGTGTGGTGTCAAAACGAAAAAAAGGGGATGACGATCAGGGGGAATGTAGAATAGATCATTGTTCGCTAGGAGAAGGGAACAACAAAGTAAACAGAGATAAAATATAAACGAGGACAGTCAGATTAATCGGAGAACTGGAAAGAGAGCGAAGGCAAGGGTTACTTGAAATTAGAAATGAATATTCATACCGCTGGGGCTTAAGCTGCCCAAGCGAAATACGAGGTGTTGTTCCTCCAATTTGCGGTGGACCTCACTTTGACAATGGAAGAAGCCCAGGACAAAAAGATCAGTGTGGGAATGGGAGGGGGAGTTAAAGTGTTGGCTAGTGGTGGGATCCCGTTGGAGGTGGCGAAAATGCCGGAGAATCATGTGCTGTATGCGACGGCTGATGGGGTGAACGGTGAGGACTAGGGGGACTATGTCCCTGTTGCGACTGGGGGGAGGGGGGGGGGGAGTGCGGAGATGCGGGATATCGAGGAGACACCAGTGAGGGCATCGTTTATGATGGAAGGGGGGAACCCCTGTTTCCTATTGCATGAAGGCATCTCAGATGTCCTGGTATGGAACACCTCATCTTGCGCGCAGATGCGGCGTAGACGGAGGAATTGAGAGTCGGGGATACAGTCTCTACAGGACGCAGAGTGGGATATACATTTACCATCATGTTTTTCTTCACTAGACAGCACGAGTAAACGGCATCTCTGATTTCAAATCGGGTATAAAGATTCCGTTTAGGTTATTATAAAAGCACAATGAACGCGCGGATCTGCCTCACATTAACCATTCACACTCCGCGCACTTATTTTCTACTAATATAAACGTATCACTGACCTTCATTCCCTAGTTCCGCCAACTCCACTGAAAATTTACTCTGGAATTCCCGAGAAGACGGAATCCTTCTTTATTCTCTGCGCGACATCTCCCTTTTACCCAAAGGATATCAGCTTCATCTGGTATAAAGATGGTATAAAAACTACAACGGATTTAGTTAATAGCAACAAGCCCACCGCAGATGGATTGTATGAAGCTTCCAGCCGATTAAAGGTGACACAGTATGGCCCGACCGGCACCATTTACACCTGCCTTGTGAATCATGTAACTCACCGTGTTCCTGCAGCAGCTACTTACGTTGTCATCAACTCCGACACAGGTAAGACTGTGTATCTCTATTACCATAGAAAGATACGTAAAGTTTGAGATTTCACAAAATGTCGCATGATATGAATTACCGTTAGTCCTGGCCTGAAATTTCAATCTTGAAGATCCGTCTATTATAAACACATCCGCTGGAATTCCATGTGGCTGCAAATGCTCTCATCAAGTACACGCAAACTTGTCTTTTGACAAATTTCATTGGGAGCTGCTACCTCCAACATGTCAGGCGCTGCACTCCGAATCTGAAGAAAGCTATTCCTACAAATCTCCTCGATACGGTATAACCGCTGGTTTTCCTTTTTCTTCAGAAGGAATAGGTTGTAATTGCCCCAGTAAAGCATCCCCCGTGACCAATTGCCCTTCATTTCTGTCCAAACGAGAAGGCCCCAAACTTCTCCCAACTCTTCACTGAACCGGCCACTATGATCTCATCATTCTCGCAAACAGCCTGTGCACAGACCTAAATTAAAAGTAGTGATTTTCAAGCATTTACCACGGCATCACGTGCTTTTGGATCCACTGCTTCCGTGAGGTCCAAAGTTCCACGACTTGCCTTAAATCTTTTATCAGTGCACCAGAATTGTGTAATATGTTTTCCGGTTTACAGTATGCTTCTATATTCCTCAAAATATAAGCATGTCCCTGTATGTTTCAACTTACACATGAACAGTTACATCATACGTTTTAAAATGCAATTGATCCGAGTCTGCTAATCTCTGCAGTATATCAACTACCTCCTCGCGTCTACTATTATTTTGTGTTTGAGGACAGCACTCCCCTAACAAACACACGAATATTTCCCGGCCACCGCGTGGGACAATTGTTTGATTCTAACATTTCCCGTGATCCCGTTGTCCGATTAACATATCTCGCTCTGCCATTCTGCTTCCACAGCCAGGTAAGTCAGCGCAGAGGTGTAAGATGGATACACGAGCTACTATCCGTTCATGGCCGAAAGGCCACGGAGCTGAAACGCTCTCCCTCATTCCCTGAACATGACATAACTTGCTACAAGTCACGAATTTTCCAACAATTTGAACCTTGAAATAAAGTAACACACTAAAAATATACTAATTGAAATTCCTGAATTTTAAAGCGGATATAACTGTGAGTCGGACCGCCGGTTTGCTGTCTCCGATTTAATCTGAAGTGTCAACTAAATATTATCGCTAATATTGGCGTTTCCTTTTAACAAGGAAAAAGCAAATACTCCGGTTGGTCTTTTTATAGCTATTTTTTTTGTAAAGTATGAAAACCATGCTTTCTCGTTTACAGGAATAGTTTCATAAAATGAGGCCTAAAAGCCAGTTTTATTTGTTTGACATATAATATAGAACAGCACACCACGGGATCAGACTCTTCGTCCCGCCATGTCCGGGCCGTACATGATGCAAGTTAAAATAATTTCCACTCCCTGCAAGTGATCTATTTCCATCCACACATTGTATGTCGATGTGCCTCCACAAAAGACTCATTAAGCCCACATTCGATTCTGCCTCCAACACCACCACCCCTGGCAACGTTTTCCAGGCACACACAACTCTCTGTATAAAAACAACTTGCCCCACACATCTCTGATCTTAAAGTTATGCCCGAGATTAGTTCACATGTTTTCCCTGGGAAAAGGTTTCTAACCATCTATCCTGACTATGCCCCTCATAATTGCCCCCCACTTATGTCTCCCTCAACTTCCGATGGCCTAGAAAAAAAGAATCCAAGGTTGGCCAAGCTCTCTTGATGGCCAATATCCTCTAATCCAGTCGGCATTCTATGACAGTTATGGAGCATGGATACAGGCCTTTCTGCTCAACATGCCTATGCCGACCCAGTTGCCCCATCTACACGTCCCACTTGCTTACGTTTAACCCTTATCCTTATAAACCTTTCCTATACATGTACCTGTCCAAATGTCTTTTAACTATTGTTTTAATAAATCTGTTCTGCACCCTATCAAAAGTCTCCACATTCTTGCCGTAATGGAGCGACCAGAACGGCACACAACATTCCAAACGCGGCCTAAGCAATGTTTTATAAAGTTGCAACATGGTTACCACTCACCACATGGCTCTTGTACTCAGTGCTACGACCGATGATGGCAAATATACTAACTGCATCCTTTTTCACGCTATCAATTTTTGTTACCATTTTCAAGGAACGGTGTTCCTAGACCTATGATTCAGGGGAGATAGCTGAGCCAGGTGTTATAACAACGTTTAAAAGACACTTGCACCGGTGCATGGATAGGATAGCTTTAGAAGGTAATGGGCCTAACGCAGGCAAGGGGACCTAGTGTAGATGGGGGATGATGGTCTGCACTGAAAAATTGGGCCGAAGGGCCTGTTTCTACACTGACTCGTTGACTCCATAAATGTTCGCCGGGGGGGGGGGGGGGTGTTTAGGAACCAATAACTACAGTTCTATTGGCTTGAAAATAGTTATGAATAACCACAGGGCCGGTCCACAAAATTAGCTGTAACTATTGACGGCCTTTCTCGCAACTCCCGCAATTTTAGTTAAATATCCTTTGTTCATCAGGCAGAACGATTTACATTTTCTCCGGGTTCATTTTCTGGAAATTCACATCTGTCAAGTTTTTTTTTGTTCGCTTTGTACAAACGTTCAGATTGTTACTAAATTTCAGAGCTTGCGGCGTGTTACGTCATATACAAGCGACGTGGGATTTTCCTAATTCACCAGCTACGATTTTCATATGTACCCGATGTATTTCAATCTTACAGATTACGTCAATTACGTCATGATTTCGATATGCGCAGTGAGCGGTCTTGTATCGTTGCTATTGGCTCTTGTCATTGCAAAGCGTTGTATTGCAAGGAAAATTAAAGGTAAGAAACAATTTAAGCATTTTTTTCCAAAGTGTTATAGCTCCAGAAAGGGAAACATAGGAACTCTCAAAGGTATAAACATTATTTTTCATTGCAGCCGATTACATTGCGGCGCAGGCCGGAGTTCGTCCTCCTATCGTACTTTCTCACAATTTCCTACAAATCTAAGACCATTAACCATTTTTATTTCTCTCTCGCTTGCCTGCTCGGCTTCCCATGTTGTGCGTGCAACTCGCTGCACCAACTCACCTTGGTTCCAATATCCCAATTATTTTTTTCTAACGTAACGTTTCTTTAGTCCTACCTTCTAATGACCGTCTATGTTTTTGATCTTTCCCACAAGACGCGTCATTCTTTCCATATCAACGTTCTCAGAACTTCCATTAATTTTAAAGACAACCTCGTCGTCATCCCTTATCTTTCATAACAAGATCAAAGGGACCGAGCGTGATCTTTATTTATACTTTCCTGATATGAATAATTCACATTTTCTTCTGGATTTTTTTAAACCGGCCCCACCAGTTTCAACCCACCAGAACTCTCCTGGTTACATCGACCGTGGTCCAATGTGCTTAGCATAATGTCTCCCGTTTTCAGTCTCCTGCCTTCAACCGTGTTTCATTTGTGTTTTATGATATTGTGTTTTATGACGATCAGCGCATATGGTGCGAGTTCTCTCTAATATCCATTTACTCCTCCATATCGCATGGACTGGCACCTTCCAAGGAATTAGAACTCTGCATCTCTATTCATCACGGAAAATCATCACGGAGTATGGAGCACAGTGAGATCAATGTTCGGATAAGTGACATATTGGGCAGCTAAAACATCAAGACGGAAGTGGTGTTTGGGCCTTTGAAGAGCATTAAAGTGGATAAATTCCATGGCTTGGTGGAACCTATCACATGCTATTAAGAGCTGATCTTTAGATTTTCTCTAGTCACAGCCGAATCCCTGCAGGACTGGGGAGCAGCAAACTTGATTCAGCAGCGAAGCGGAGATATTCCAGGAAATACAGACCGGTGAGCAGCATGTCACTGGTTGGGAACCTATTGCAGAGGCATCGGCATATTTGCTTATTATTAATAACGATTCGGCAATAAAGCCATGACTTTTCACATGATTATGCCCATCGATCTATATTAACCCCTATCTCTATCACACCACCGTCTTTTTCGGGTGACAAAATTCTATTATTTAATCTAGATAAGTAATTAATATTCATAATTGACCAGGTACGCGGAAGGAAGAAGAAAGATCCGATGTTATTGAGCAACTGGTATGTATGAAATAAGTAAAGTTAAAATACTGCGTTTGCCTTCTATACGCCAAATTTATTAGCAGTTGTATTGCTCCCAGTGCCTCTGGGTAACAGCCGTCCAAAGGGTTTTGTCCGTTAACACGAATGCTAGATGAAAATCCATATTGCCAAGCTGATATATTGCACTCACTTCTAAAAATCGTACCTGGTGTCTACAAAATGCCCAGGGTCTATTAAATGCTCTTACATTCTGAGCAAAATCATGAGTGCCTATCACGGATGCATATCTGCCGTATTTGCCTGGCACGCACAGCATGTAACTACAGGTCACAAATAGTTTAATTTAAGTTTCACCCGAAGCGCCTTCCCAAGCCCATGCCATAGTCGCAGGACAACACACGATAGATACTAATTGCAGTTCCAGCCTGCTGTCGACATCTCAGTGATGAATTCAAAATTCAGGATCATATCAGGAGCCAAAGGTGACCATTAAGCCAATCAAGTCTATTTCCCCATTCAATAGGCTTTCGGCTGATTCAACATTCTTCGTCCATCTCCTCCGCCATTCATGCATATATTGTGATTCTCATGCTGGTGACAAATATAATCAGAGTTTCATCTTCATGTTGCTTTCTCAATTTCTGATAGGCGAATTCACTCCCCGTTTCAATGTCAATGCCCCCCTTCCCCCACCACCACCCATCCCCATTTCCGGAAGCTGCTGCGGCTCCAAAATTCATTCATGACTATCAGCATCCCCGAGTATTTACCCTGTCAATCCCATAAAACACCATGAACATTCTCTGAACAGTCTTGTGTATCAATGTCCCTTGCTTTAAGTGAGGGCATCAAAACAGTCCACATATTTTGTTGGGCTGTAAGATAGCGGAGTCAGGGGATATGGCGAGAAGGCAGGAACGGGGTCCTGATTGGGGATGATGAGCCATGATCGCATTGAATGGCGGTGCTGGCTCGAAGGGCCAAATGGCCTGCTCCTGCACCTATTGTCTATTGTCTATTGCTGTAGTTCAAACAACGCTTAGTATATTTGAGCTAAGACTTCCATACATTTTTTGCTGCATCCCCTCTGAAGTTGACAGGCAAATGCTGCTGCACAGTCTGACATTCACTTAGAAACAGAAGCTGAATTGTGATGTGAAATCAAATGGAAAAACGGGAACTATAGAAAATGTTTGCGTTCAATCAGTTGACTAATTTGCTTCTTTGCGTATATAAATGCTGAGAATAAGCAAATAAAGTCGTTTACGAAGAAAACAATTGCCGTATATGGCTTGGGAGGCCTCCTCCCACCATCCCCAAATTGCGATTTAATTAACTAATCTGATCTAACTTGCTTTTTGGGGTAATGTTAGAGCAGGAGAATGATCGACATCGTACCCATAGGTTATTGGCATTGGAACTATTCATGTAATGGGCACTCGAAACCATTTTAGAGCCTGATGGCGTCGTTCTGCGCAAGAATCAATGCACCTTTGTATAGAAGTTGTATACTTTTCTCGTTCAGTCCATGGAACGTGCGGGTGAAGCGATGGTGCCTTATGCTGCGCTAAATCTGAGCAAACCCCGGAAAGTTCCAAGGCAGGTGAATCAAGAAAGGACGCTGTATGCACAGGTACATTTTAACATACGAACTCGGACCCCCCCCCCCCCCCCCCCCCCCGCCACCCCATACTCCACAGCAAATCTGTTAACTGTTAATTATGTATCCCTCTTGGGCTCTCACCAGTCCCTAGCCGACAGTCAACCTACCAGGGAACCAGCTTACCTGTCAGCTGATGCCAGCCCCGATTTGCACTGTTTTTTCGTCGGCTCCAATAACCCACTCACCACTTCTCTCTCTCTCACTCACACACGCACTCACACACAAACACACACACACACACACACACAGATATACACACAGATATACACACACACACGCACACACACACACACACACACTCACGCGCGCGCACACACACACTCACACACACAAACACACACAGACGCACACACACACACACACACACACACACACACACACACAGATATACACACACACGCGCGCGCACACACACACACACACACACACACACACACACACAGATATACACACGCACACACACACACGCACACACACACACACACACACACAAACACACACAGACGCACAGATATACACACACACACGCGCGCACACACACACACACATACACACACACACACACACACACACACACACACACACACATACACACACACACACACACACGCACAGATATACACACACGCACACACGCACACACACACACATACACACACACACACTCACACACACGCGCACACACAGACGCGCAGATATACACACACACACGCGCACACACACACACACACACACACACACACACACACACACACACATACACACACACACACACACACACACACAAACACACACACACACACACACACACACACACACACACACACACACACACACACACACACACACACACACACACACACACACACACACACACACACACACACACAGATTAATCAGACTGAAGTAGGGTCCCTACCCGAAACGTCAGGTATCCAATTTCCCCAGAGCTGCGACCTGACCCGCTGACGTACTCCAGCATTTTGTGTCAATCTTTGATATAAACAAGCATCTGCCCGTTAATTTGATTACTTTCCTTTCTGATCCTGCAAAACGTTCGGGTCAGTGTGAGATTCAAAGCAGCTTTAAAAATGAACTAATGTTTTCTCCCTAATTTTCATCTCGCAGACCAAGCAGAAACCAATGCATGGTAAAGTGATTTCTACGACGGGAAACAAGACAGGAGAAAGCGGCACAACTGCGCCCATTGCTTTCCGTGAGCAGTTGCACTTTAGTGAACAGTTGGACTTTAGTCTGCTTTCTTTCCCACAGCCAGCCGTCAATCAATTCTGCAACCTGTCGATAATTACTATTCTCTGATCTTTTTTTTTATTTTGTCGCCAACCTCTTTGACATTATTTTGGAAATCTAGACAGATTATAATTTCTTTATTACCATAGCTGTGTCTCTCTGTAATTTTCACGAAGTTTGCTGTTGGTCCAGCATGATTCCCCTGCTGAAATCATCATGAGTACACATTGCTGTACACTTTCTTTCTATATTTCTATTTTCTGTCCGTTAATTATTGATCCTGTGAAATTTCCTGTTACCATGAAAGTTAAGGTTATTGTCCTATTGTACACTGGACTCATTCATCCCCCGTTAGCTATTCAGTCAGCTGTTTGCCATTCATGTTTATTGTAACTTGAATTAGTCAAACAACGACTATCCAGACTGAAAGAAATACACCGGTAACTGAATCCCGACAGTTTGAATATCGGGATGCCCTCACGGCCACTCAATTTCACGGGGTACTTGGTAGTTGCTCACTCCCAGGTCAAAATGTTATGAACCCCAGCAATTGGGAGAGGTTGGTAACTGGAGATTCAATTTCCTTACCAGCAAGAAGACTTCCGAAAACACGCTAGGACTAAAAGGCGAATTAATAATGATTCGGCAATAAACCCATGACTTTGCACATGATCATTCCCATCGATCTATATTACCCCCTAACTCTATGTCCACCGTCTTTTTCGGGTGACAAAATTCAATTTTTTAAAATCTAGATAAGTAATTTTGGGTGAGTGGGCAAATCAATGGCAGATGCAGTATAATGTGGATAAATGTGAGGTTATCCACTTTGGTGGCAAAAACAGGAAAGTAGACTATTATCTACATGGTGACCGATTAGGAAAAGGGAAGATGCAACGAGACCTGGGTGTCATGGCACACCAGTCATTGAAAGTAGGCATGCAGGTGCAGCAGGCCGTGAAGAAAGCGAATGGTATGTTAGCATTCATAGCAAAAGGATTTGAGTATAGGAGCAGGGAGGTTCGACTGCAGTTGTACAGGGTCTTGGTGAGACCACACCTGGAGTATTGTGTACAGTTTTGGTCTCAAAATCTGAGGAAATACATTCTTGCCATAGAAGGAGTACAGAGAAGGTTCACCAGACTGATTCCTGGGATGTCAGGACTTTCATATGAAGAAAGACTGGTTAGACTCGGCTTGTACTCGCTAGAATTTAGAAGATTGAGGGGGATCTTATAGAAACTTACAACATTCTTAAGGGGTTGGACAGGCTAGATGCAGGAAGATTGTTCCCGATGTTGGGGAAGTCCAGGACTAGGGGTCACAGTTTAAGGATAAAGGGGGAATCCTTTAGGACCGAGATGAGAAAAACATTTTCCACATAGAGAGTGGTGTATCTCTGGAACTCTCTGCCACAGAAGGTAGTTGAGGCCAGTTCATTGGTTATATTTAAGAGGGAGTTAGATGTGGCCCTTGTTGCTAAAGGGATCAGGGGGTATGGTGAGAAGGCAGGTACAGGATACTGAGTTGGATGATCAGCCATGATCATATTGAATGACGGTGCAGGCTCGAAGGGCCGAATGGCCTACTCCTGCACCTATTTTCTATGTTTCTATGTTTCTATGTAATTAATATTAATAATTGACCAGGTACGCGGAAGGAAGAAGAAAGATCCGATGTTACTGGGCAACTGGTATGTATGAAATAAGTAAAGTTAAAATACTGCGCTTGCCTTCTATACAGCTCAAATTAATTACCTGTTTTATTGCTCCCAGTACCTCTCGGTAACAACCGTCCGAAAGGTTTTGTCCGTTAACTCGAATGTTAGATGAAAATCCATATTGCCAAGCTGATATATTGCACTCACTTCTAAAAATCGTACCCGTGTCTACAAAATGACAGGGTCTATAAAAAGGTCTTACATTCTGAGCAAAATCACGAGTGCCTATTACGGATGCATATCTGCCGCATTTGCCTGGCACGCACTGCATGCAACTGCAGGCCACAAATTGTTTAATTTAAGATTCCCCTGAAGCGCTTCCCCAGGCCCATGGGCATCGTCGCAGGACAACACAAAATAGAAACTAATCGCAGTTCCAGCCTGTTGTCGACATCTCAGTGAAAAATTCAAAATTCCAGATCACATCAGGAGCAAAAGGTGACCATTAATCCAATCGAGTCTATTTCACCATACAATAGGCTTTCGGCTGATTCAACATTCTTCGTCCATCTCCTCCGCCATCCACGCATGTATTGTGATTCTCATGCTGGTGACAAATATAATCAGAGTTTCATTTTCATGTGGCTTTCTGGAGCTTGACGCTCCAAAATCTCTCAATTTCTGATTGGCAAATTCCCTCCTCCTTTCAATGTCAATGCCTCCCACCCATCCCCATTTCCCGAGGCTGCTGCGGCTCCAAAATACATTCATGACTATCAGCATCCCCGAGTGTTTACCCTGTCAATCCCATAAAACAGCAATAAGTCGATCCCCTCTCCTTCTCTGGGGATGGGGGGGGGGGGGGGCCAATCAGCACAAGATCAAGCTGTCCTGTCTTTCCTCGTAAAGGGAAATCCCAAAGCACCCGCTGGCATCTCATTGAACATTCTCTGAACTGTCTCTTGCAACAATGTCACATGCTTTCAGTAAGGGCATCCAAACAGTCCACAAAATGTGTTGTAGTTCAAATAACGCTTTGTAAATTTGAGTTAAGACTTCTACACATTTTTTATGCATCCCCTCCGAAGATGACAGGCCAATGCAGCTGCACAGTCTGCCATTCACTTGGAAACAGAAGCTGAATTTTGATGTAAAATCAAATGATAAACCGGGAACTAGAGAAAATGTTTGCGTTCAATCTATTGACTGTAATTTGCTTTTTTTACGTATATAAATGTTGAGAATAAGCAAATAAGACGTTTACGAAGAAAACAAAGGCCATTTACGGCTTGTGACGCCCCCCCCCCCCCCCCCCCCCCCCCCCCCCCCCCCGCCATCCCCAAACTGCGATTTAATTAGCTAAACTGATCTAACTTGCTTTTTGGGGTAATGTTAGAGCAGGAGAAGTGATCGACATCGTGCGCATAGGTTATTGGCATTGGAACTATTCATGTAATGGGCCCTCGAAACCGTTTTAGAGCCTGATAGTGTCCTTCTGCGCAAGTATCAATGCACCTTTGTTGAGAAGATGTATACTTTTCTCGTTCAGTCCATGCAACGTGCAGGTGAAGCGATGGTGCCTTATGCTGCGCTAAATCTGAGTAAACCCCGGAAAATTCCAAGGAAGGTGAATCAAGAAAGGACGCTGTATGCACAGGTACCTTTTAATATACGAATTCCGACCCCCCACCCCCCTTCCCGCCCCTTCCCGCCCCTTCCACTGCAAATCGGTTAATTGGCCCCACGGTCGCGATCATGTATCCCTCTTGGGCTCTCACCAGTCCCTCGCCGACAGTCAGACTGAAGAAGGGTCCCTACACGAAACGTCAATTATTCAATTTCTCCAGAGATGCGACCTGACCTGCTGACGTACTCCTGCATTTTGTGTCAATCTTTGATGTAAACAAACATCTATCTCCCCGTCCATTTTATTACTTTCATTTCTGATCCTGCAAAACGCTCGGGTATGTGTGAGGATCAAAGCGGCTAAAAACATGAACTAATTTCTTCCCTCTAATTTTCATCTCGCAGACCAAGCAGAAACCAATGCCTGGTAAAGTGATTTACGCGCCTGTCGCTACGACGGGAAACAACACAGAAGGAAACACAAATCGTTGGCATAATTACACGGACAACTCACAGCCAATGAAGCAAATGCGAGGGGCAGATGGTATCTATTCGGAATGGATTCCCAAGTAGTTTCCGTGCTCAAAGTGACGTCTTGTTATTTGTGTAGTTACTTATCAACTCGTCCATGATCTGACAACAAGAAGGCGAGATGTTCCATATTACAAGCATCAAGCACTGATTTGACGTCAAAGCTCCTAACCAACTGAGCCCTTCACCTTCAACACTGGGGGTGAAATGGGTCACAACCAGTTGCCCAAGTTATGCGCCAGTAAACATCGGTGTCCATCCGCTTGGCAACTGTGCTCTTTGAAATTGCATACGTTTTGTAAAAGGAGGCACCTCCTTATTTCAACATGAAAAACAAAAAGACACATGCAAAATGTTTGGTGTTTAGAGGGGATCCAAAAGTGAATTTACTCCTGCAAAGATGGTTTGGAAAAAGCATATAATCCTCCACCTCCAACGAGATCCCACTACTGGTCACACCTTCCCATCTCCACCACTTGCTGCTTTCCGCAGAGAACGTTCCCGCCGTAATTCCCTGGTCAACTCGTCCCTTCCCACCCAAACCATCCCCTCCCCCTTCCCAGTTCTCCTACCAGTCTTTTACTGTCTCCGGCTACATTCTATCTCTGTCCCGCCCACTCCCCTGACATTTCACCTATCCCTTCTCTCCAGAGATGCTGCCTATCCCGCGGAGTTACTCCAGTATGTGTCTACCTTCGATTTAAACCAGCATCTGCAGTTCTTTTCCACACATTGTTTGGAATCTTGCTCTTGCAACATTTATGAAGCGTCCTGACAAACACCTGAATTGCCAAGTTACAACAGGCCACGAAACGTGTTCTAGTAAACTGAATTAGTATGGACATGTTCTTGATGGTCCGCATGCCACGCTGGGACAAAACGTCTGTTTCTATGCGATTCTATGAAATTGGCCGACTAACAACATCGTCATATCCATAGGATCAATCCATGCATCGTGCAGCATGCAAGTGGTGAGACGAACTCGTCCACATAGAAATAATACACCCGTATTAGTCCCACCACCCAATATCTGTTCATTTGCCCTAACTCGAGTTAAATAAATGGAATCGGGTAATTTACTTAATTGATGTATACATTGATCTTGTGTGCAGTCAACTCGGTTTTATTCAATTGAAAAGCGGGCTTGCGCAGTTGCCAAACTGCACAGCGAAGGTAAAGGCACTGACTTGGGAAGAGCGCAACCAAATAAATCATACGTATTCATTGAACTAATCAATATTCATCCAAAATCGCTTTATTGTCTTTGAACTCATTTCCATCGTAACGACTCTTACTTTACTGGACATATTGGGCAACGGGCACTCACACAGAAAGATCCCATACAAATTCCATTCCATTCATTGTTCCTCCGAGAGGGGAGGAGAGAGGGCGTGGAGGGAGAGGGAGATTGTGGAAGGGGAGAGACAGAAGGAACTAGAAGGGGCAGACGGGTGGAGGGGGAGAAGGGAGAGAGAGGGGGGGTGAGAGAGGGGGAGAGAGATAAGGGGGAGAGAGAGGGGGTTGAGTGGGATAACTGGTGTGAGGGAGAGGGGGGAGAGGGAGGTGAGACAGAGGGAGAGAGGGAGGGGGAGAGAGGGGGAGATGGAGAGGGGGAGAGTGCGGTGCGAAAGAGGGGGAGAGAGAGGGAGGAGATAAAGTGGGGAGAGAGGGATAGAGAGAGAGAGGTGGGAGAGAGGGGGAGACAGAGAGAGACGGGATGAGAGGGGGAGAGAAAGAGGGGGCGTGAGAGGGGGTGAGAAGGAGAGGGGGAGAGGGAGGGGTGTGGGAGAGGAGCAGAGAGAGAGGGGATGAGAGAGAAGGTGAGAGAGAGAGGGGAGAGGGATAAGATGAGAGAGATAGAAGGGAGAGAGAGATAGAGAGGGGGGAGGGATGGGGGGATTAATGCTGCTGTAAATTGCAAATAGAAAAAATATTTAAATGTTAAATTAAGTTTAAACTAAAATGTTCTTTACGAAGGGATAATTGTAGCCAAGGGATTAAGCCAACCACTGTTCTTCGTATCATCTTGGAATTATTTCAGGTGATAAGGGGAAGGGAGCTTTATTTTATATATTATCCATAAATAAGCATTTCGGTGTGATCACGCCGCCAACTTGTTGATATTCTACTCAGGAACGTTGGGAGAGCGGCAAACTATTAACCATTAACTATTAACTATTAAGACTGGGCGAAATCATTTAAACCATTCATGCAAGAATGGGATTCCTGGATGACATGAGGGGCAAAAGAAATTGAAACAGTGAAATGTCACGGCCCGCACACCTTTCAATATGCTGGTTGTCATTGTGGTACAATGCCATTTTTATTTCGGGTTCCCTTGATTCGGCAGTGTCCAATTATCCTTCGATTTCACCTTTAATGGTTTTCAGGGACAGACTGTCCATTGCACTCCTGACGTTGAAATCTCCATAGACGCCGAATCATGTAATATGGTTAACAGAAATGTTCTGAACTCTGCCCTTAACAGCTATTTCTTTACCGTAAAACAATATTTCTTGCTCTTAACTAGGGGGAAAGGCATTCGTTTAGAAAAACTACATTCCAGTAAATATGAAATGCAGATTTAATATCTATCAAGTAGAAACATAGCGAAACAAATATTGTGTATGTTTTAGTGCTGACGTCGGGGTCGGATGGGTCTGCACCACTGTGCGTCCTAATGTGAATAAAATGCAAAAAGGTCAGAGATGAATCCAATTCATCATGACTGATCTATGTTCGGTTGGGGGAAAATAAACATCGATTAGTTTAGTTTAGTTCAATATTGTCACTTGTGCCGGGATACAATGAAAGGCTTTTTGTTGCGTGCTATCCAGTCAAAGAAAAGACTATACATGATTACTATCAAGTCGTCCACAGTGTATAATTAAAGGATAATAGACTTCAGATATCATGAAATGGGAAGAGCTCGAGCTTTGGGATTGTGAAATCTATAATACATTTATGGTATGTGTAAACGTTATGAATGTTCCGCAGGTAGGGCTGGGTTTGTAAAGTTAGAAATAAAGCAAGCATATCATTTTCATGGCCTTATTTCAGAACAGCAGGAGGTAGATAAGCATATGTGTTCATGCAAGTACGGAGTCAGAGAATTGGAAGTCAAGGGGTAAAGGACTAAAGCAGAGACTGGAGAAACATTTTAGGCCAATTGAAGGACAAAGCAATTGATAATAATGTGAGCAAACACGATTCAATAGACAATAGGTGCAGATGTAGGCCATTCGGCCCATCGAGGCAACACCGCCATTCACTGATCATGGCACAATCAGTACCCCGTACCTGCCTTCTCCCCACATCCCTTGACTCCCCTATCTTGAAGAGCTCTCTCTTGAAAGCATCCAGAGAATTGGCCTCCACAGCCTTCTGAGGCAGAGAATTCCACAGATTCGCTCTGTGAAAAAGATGTTTCATCATCTCCGTTACAATGGCCTACCCCATATTCTTAAACTGTGGCCCCTGGATCTGGACTCCACCAACATCAGGAACATGTTTCCTGCCTCCAGCGTGTCCAATCCCATAATAATCTTAAATGTTTCAATAAGACGTCCTCTCATCCTTCTAAATTCCAGTGTATACAAGCCCAGTTGCTCCATTCTTGCAACATATGACAGTCCCGTCATCCTGGGAATTAACCTCGTGAACCTACGCTGCACTCCCTCAATAGCAAGAATGTCCTTCCTCAAATTTGGAGACCAAAACTGCACACAATACTCCAGGTGTGGGCTCACTAGAGCCCTGTACAACTGCAGAAGGACCTCTTTGCTCCTATACTCAACTCCTCTTCTGCTCTCTGCAGGGACCACTCCCTCTGAAACTCCTTGGTTGAAGCAATAAAGTTAGAGATCCCCTGTTCCTTACCTTTTATTCCACCAGCCTCCGCATTCATCTCATCATCATCCAACATTTCCAACGCCTCCGATGGGATCCGAACAGCAGTCATAGTTTCCTATCTCCACCCCACTCTGCCTTTTGCAGAGTCCACTCCGTCTACAATTCCATGGTCCATTCATCTCTTCCCACCCAAACCACCTCCTCACGGAAAACTTTCCCCTGTCCCAAGAGGAATGGTGGCTGAAGTTAAATATAGAAATGCATGAGCATTTTGGGAGGTCAACCCAAAGTGTGATCTACACAGTGAATGGCAGGTCTCTGGGGAATGTTACAGGGCAGAAAGATATGGACGTGCAGGTACAAAGTCCCTTGAAAGTGGCGTCACAAGTAAATAGGATGGCCAAGAAGGCTTTCAGCACATTGGCCAAGAAGGCTTTCAGCATTCTGACCACATCGGTCAGAATATTGAGTATAGATGTGTTCAAGAAGGAACTGCAGATGCTGGAAGATCGAAGGTACACAAAATTGCAGGAGAAACTCAGCGGGTGCAGCAGCATCTATGGAGCGAAGGAAATAGGCGACGTTTCGGGCCGAAACCCTTCTTCAGACTGATGGGGGGTGGGGGGGAGAAGGAAGGAAAAGGGGAGGAGGAGGAGGAGCCCGAGGGCGGGCGGATGGGAGGGTGGGAGGAGACAGCTAGAGGGTTAAGGAAGGGGAGGAGACAGCAAGGGAGGTCAGGTTACAGTTGTGTAAGACATTGGTGTGGGCACATTTGGAGTAGTGTGTTCAATTTTGGTCAGTCTAGTGCACGAAAGATGTTGTTGAGATGTAAAGGGTGCAGATACGTTTTACGAGGATGATGCCGGGTCTCTAGTTCTGAGCTATAGGGAGAGGTTGAGCAGGCTAGGATTTTATTACTTGGAGTGCAGGAAGACGACAGGTGATCTTAAATAGGTCTACAAGATCAGCAGATAAATAGATAAGGTACTTTTTCCCAGAGTAGCGGAATTGACAACCAGAGGACGTAGGTTTAAGGTGAAGGGGTAACATTTTAATAACCTAAGGAGCGATGTCTTTACACAAATGGTGGTAGGTGTGGGGAACGAGGTGACAGGGGAGGTATTTGCGGCAGGTACTATCACATTGCTTAAGAAACATTTAGACAGGTACATGGACAAGGTAAATTTAGATGGATAAGGACCAAACGTAGGCAAGTGAGTCCAGTGTAGGACGGGCATGTTGGTCGGCGTGGGCTAGTTGGTCCAAAGGGCCTGTTTCCACGCTATATGACTAAATAACTTTCTCTGTTAATGGAACAAAACCGTACACATGATCTTTAGTTATGAAAGGAGTTATATTCAGTTACATAAAAATAATGCCATGATTTTGTTTTCAAATTGGAGACTTATTGTGCAGATCGCAGATCCCGCATTCCAATTGCCTTCTCATTGTGAAGGCTGTTTCAGTCTTTTCTGATCCCAGGGGTATTTGCGTGATTTGAATAACAGACAAATCACACCATTCCGTTCTTGTAGCTGTTTCCACATCACTTAAGTTTACCTGGGGAGCAGTCTCCGCAGCCTCAGAGCGATTCCCAAATGTATACTTATATCTATTCACCAATTGTTTGGCTCCATGTATTAAGTATACGTATTAAGTGCGACACGAAGGAGTGGCAGTAGAGTTTCTGCTTTACAGTACCAGAGACCATGGTTCGGAGTTTCTACGTTCTTCCTGTGATCGCGTTGGTTTTGTCCGGGTGTACCGGTTCCCCCCGCACTCCAAAGACCTGCAGGTTTGTAGATTAATTGGTTTCGGTAAAATTATAAATTGTCCCAAGTGTGTAGGATACTACTAGTGTACACGGGTCCGCACGGACTCGACGGGCCTGTTTCGTGCTGTATCTCTAAACTAAACTAAACTATGCTATGCTGCACAGCACGCACTCGCTTCCCCTTTTCACTGACCATACATGTTATGAACAAACATGTGGATGAGAGCGAATTGCAAACATTGTTTTGTGGATTAGCACACGTAGAATCTGGCTTGCTAATGGCCTGAATATAAATATATTCCGTTTCAAATGAAAACATGCAACTTGCAGAAAGATGGGGCAAATTTTATTTGCAAAACAGAAGAGATGAAGAACGGATGCTTCACTACCATCGCAAACAAGTGTTTTATTTTAATCTGACCGGAGCCATCACCGTAATGTGGTTACTGTGGCCTTGAAAATTATTGTGTAATCTTCACTCGCGTACCGATGCGTGCAAAGAAGCAGTTTCTCGCCTATCTTTAATATCAAGCATTGAAACAACGTAATGGAAACACAATCTGTGGTTTCTAATTGTAGCTGTTACAACACAAATCGTGTGATCGATTTTATAGGTCAATAGCATTGGCGCATTTGAAATGTATTCGTTCAGCGCACGGTAAACATTGTCATTGCAACGCCCCTAATGATGTACATAAACATTTGAACCTGTTTAATGGACGCGTTAGGTTTGTCCGAGGGAGTATGAACGCTGAAGAAGTTGCTGCGATTATTTGAATGCGGGTTATAACTCAGCAACGCGTGCCTTAAACTTTCCGAATATGCAGTGGCATTTTGTTTTATCATGTGTAAAACCAGAAACACGCGATAGCAAAAGTGGTCCACAAGAAACTGAAGATCCTGGTCCCAACCCGAAAAGTCCATAATTTTCCTTCCACCGGTGTTGCCTGAAACGCCGTCCACCAGAAGTTTGTCTCCCTTTTTTTCGTGCAGCAAAATTGATGTCTGTTTTTGTTTTATATATGTTTAACAAAATATGTGTGTCCGTCCAAGATCATTACTGTCATCCCTATTATCCATTGAGCTTGAAATGACGGTATTTTTTTCCTTTAGATATCCCTTTCCTTGCATATCCATGTGCCTAACTAAAAGTTTCTTAAACACTATTATCACACTTTACTTGGCTTTACCACCACAACAGCAGCGTTCCAGCTACCCACCGCCCACTCTGTAAAACAATTGCCCGAAAAATGTCCAATAAACTTTGCTCTTCTCCCATAAACCCCGCTCGTCTGACATTTCCAACCCTTGAAATAGGTCCTCACTCTTAACCCTATTTATGCTTCTCATAATTTCATATACTTCTGTTAGATCTTCCCTCAACCTTTGACATTCCAGAGAAAACAATCCAAGTGTGTCCAATCTCTCCTTATAGCTAATTCCCTCTAATCCGGCAACATTCAGATAAATTAGACAAAGTGCTGGAGTAACTCAGCTGGTCAGTCAGCTTCTTTTCTTCAGACTGAGTTCTGACCCGAAATGTCACCCATCCTTTCTCTCCAGAGATGTTGCCTGGCCCGCTAAATTACTCCAGCACGTTTTGTCTGTTTTAGGTTTAAATCAGCATGTGCAGTTTCTTTCTAAGCTTTAAGGCAGACCTCTTCTGCATGCGTCCACATCCTTCCGGTAATGGGGTGACCATAGCTGCACACATTATATCAAAACTCCATTCGTCTCTGAGAATCTATTCTTTATTTGTGCACCATGCCTTTGTGAGACCTTTTCTATTAGTAATGACATACTTTCGGTTTGTGCTGACCAGTTAAGAGGCAGTAGTGACTCCTCATCCGATAGGTCTACTTAGACAATGGACAATAGACAATAGGTGCAGGAGTAGGCCATTCGGCCCTTCGAGCCAACACCGCCATTCAATGTGATCATGGCTGATCATATTGATCATTTTAGTTTGGAGGTAAAGCGCGGAAACATGGTCTTCGCCAACCGAGTCAGCAGCCATTCACGCACACGAACACGAACACACTAGGGACAATTTACAATGATACCAAGCCAATTAACCCACATTCATTTACAATGATACCAAGCCAATTAACTCGGAGATCCCGGTGAAAACCCACGCACGGGGAGAACGTACAACCCCAGTACAGACAGCGCCCGTAGTCAGGATCGAACCCGGATCCCTGGCGCTGTAAGGCAGAAGCACTACTGCTGCGCCACCGTCCCGCCCTATTAATGTCAACCTCATAGATCAGTAGAACTGAGTGAAATACGAACAGATCCATTTTACGTGACGGAAAACCACAAATCACAGTCATACAGCAAGAAAGCAAACCCTTCGGCCAAACTAATCCATGCGGACCAAGATGTCCCATCTACGCTAGTCTCACCTGCCCGCGTTTGTCCTTTATCCCTCCAAACCATGCACATGTAAAGGTGTATTTTAAATGCTCAAAGTATCTGCCTCACTTACCCCTCAGATCACCGTACACAACCCTTCCTCGGACATTAAGCCACGTTATTAAAACCCCAACGTTTCAACAAAAGAAAAACTTCGGTAATTAACTTATCGATATCTATCATGACCTTACAGGCTTCTATCGTGTCAACTATCTGGGAAAGCAAGCCAATACAATTACCCCTTCAACCTCAACGGGCGGCACAGTGCCGGAGCGGGTATAGTTGCTGTCTCACAGCGCCGGAGACCCCAGTTCGACTACCTCCCATATCCCAAAGTCTCGGGGGTCTGCACATTTATTGGCCTCTGTAAAAAAAAAAGCCAAGTATGTAGAGAGTGTTTGCGTTTTAGGATTGCATAGAACGAGTGTGGGCTGCTGAACGATGGTGGGATTGGACTCGGTGTGCCGAATGGGCCTGTTTCCACCCTCCATCTGTAAAACTAAAACTAAATCTGTGTGCAGACATTATTCCAGTGGCCTTTCCAGGATCAATCAATTTCAGTCTTCAGTGGTTACTCCCATAACACCAGGACTGTGAATGTTAACAGGAGAATGCACACTATTCGGTGCCAAATGAAAATCCACGGAGTGGGAACCAACAGTTGCCTCAAACAGCTGATCTTGGAGAAAGCGGCAGATCTTTGAAGAATATTTATTGTCTGCTGAGAGGAAGTAGCATGGGAGCCGAGGGAGCAAAACATTATTCCTCAGCAGTGCTCTATCGAGAGCCTTTGCCGCCGAACCAACTGCCGGGGCTCATTACATTAGCGATTCCAAGGCAGAGGAGTCGATAACTGAACTCCTTCCACTCTGAATCAATAATGTGCAGAGATATAAGAAAGCAGAAAATAATGATCAAGAGCGAGTAAGTTTAGAAATATCGTCTTGATGAATGGGCGAGAGGAAGTTTCAAATGCCCTCTCGAACTATGAACTGGATCCTTCAAAATGAAGAGCAAGAGAAAAATACTGAAGGACGAAAGTAGTTTAGGCCAACTTAATCCAGACCAAATGTGTAAAAAGGAACTACAGGTCCTGGATTAAACCGAAGTTACACACACAATGCTGGAGTAACGAAGCGGGACAGGCAGCATGTTTGGAGAAAAGGAATGGGTGGCGTTTCGGGTCGAGTCTGAAGAAGAGACTCGACCCAAAATGTCACTCATTCCTTCTCTCCAGAAATGCTACCTGTCCCACTGAGTTACTCCAGCATTTTATGGCTATCTTCACCTAGAAGAAGGTTCACAAAAAAGCTGGAGAAACTCAGCGGGTGCAGCAGCATCTATGGAGCGAAGGAAAAGGGCAACGTTTCGGGCCGAAACCCTTCTTCAGACCTTCACCTAGAAGAATATCGTTTTTTATTTTCCCCTCTTCGCCTGTGTCGTCTACCACAAGACCAGTCCTCCGTCATCTTTGCTACGCCTCCCCTTATATACCTTCAGCTTAATACGTTCAGAGAGTGTCCTGTTGGCGAGTCATCGCAAGCATCACATCCTTCGCGCCAATCAGGAGGTTGGTTTATATTCAACTGACATTTCCTGCTAAGATAGGTCACTTGGGCACAAATCCATTTTCCTCTGCAACTCACTTCCTTCAGTGGTTTAACTGCAGCAAGTTGGGCGCGCAACACGAGAGCACGTCGTATCACGAACAAGACCTGACCTTTAGGAAACTGCTATCTCCAACGAAACAACGCCACAGTTTCTGGATAGACCTGATTCTGTTCTACAATGTTAATCTATTTGTACCTTTGCGCGCTGTGGATTTTTTATGAAGGTATTCTTCCTAATACTTCAGCGTCGGTTTGGCCTGTTGATCATCCATGTAACTACATACGATTAAACTATTTATTGTGTCTACATTATATTTCATCGCAACATTTGTTTCTGTTTGACAGTGGCTCCAGCGACAATATCCCAGATCCCTAAAGCTAGCACGGTGATGGTGGGAACAGATATCACATTCGAATGCGTTACCAGCGAGGTGCCGAACAAAGCAAGCCTGATTGTAAATTGGTGGAAACTTGGTGATGAAGGACTATTACAACCAAGTTCCCATGGCAGAAAACAGGTTATTCCGTTTGAAAACGATAGGAGTTTGCTCAAAATCCTTGATGTCCGTGTCGCCGACTCTGGGATATACTACTGTAGTGTAGTTCAGCAAACAAATGAGATTGTGAAAGGAACCGGATCCAGGCTTGAGGTGCACGGTGAGAGGACTGCAGTGCGGTTCATAAGTCAAACGAGCAGAATTAGTTCATTCCGCCCATCGACTCTACTCCGTTTCGGGGTTCCTGTTGAGCAAGGGCTACTCCGTAAAATGTCAATGGGCCAGGTCAACCTATCTTTAAATAATGTCAACAGTTCATCTCTATGTACTTCTTACAACATTTGAATAAGGAAAATGTTGCTATTTCTACCACTATGTTTGTAACGTCTGTCTGCCGTTGGTTGCTTAGATCATTCAGTTAGTGAACGGTAGACGATAAGACGCCTTTATTTATATATATATTTTTGGTATATATATAATTGTACGATTCATGTAGCACAAGAGGAATCTGAAGGCCAGCGCGCGGTGTTCGGTAGCAAAATGCCTTGTGATAATCTGGCACATAAAGTATCCCAGAAATCTATGGGAATATTGCTTGTATACCTCAAGGTAACTTACTGAGATTTGTTTAATGTTACATCGAATAACTAGAGTGCGTAGAGTAAGGCTAACTACCAGCGAACAGAAAAGCGGAATGAGTTGCTGGTGAAGTGCTATTCTCTGTGTAGACTTAATCAGGCTAATAACCCGGTCGAATTGGTTTGGTTTGAACAATGTAACATTAAAACCATCCAAATTATAGGCGAATTGTAGCTTGTTGGTTAAAAAAATTTATTGATTACAAATAACCGGGGAGCCTGTCAGTATTCACCTGTCCAGTCTAGTTGGAAGGACTAGATTCTAAACTGGACTGAAATGGTAATTCAGATAATCATTTTTATTCTTTCTCGCGTCCCACAGCTTCTCCAGAACCTGTCAGCCTTTCCACCAAAGCGCCGGAAGCAAACTCGTCCAATCTCGTCCTCGTGTGCAAGACAGGAGAGTTTTACCCGGATTCTCTCACCTTCACTTGGTATAAAAACGACACCAACATTGAGACTGGTATCAGCACTAGTAAAATCCTGAACTCAAACGGAACTTATGCAGCGTCCAGCAGCTTGCAAACATTGCAGCCGTCCGGCAGTGGCGCTTTGTACACCTGTCTGGTAACCCACCGCACACTTCAGAGTCCAGCTATGGCTATTTACGTTGATGCCAGTTTTAATCCGGGTAAGATGCTGGCGATGTTTCATGTGCTGACAATAGAGGACGCAATAAACAGCTTCACATTATTTTCATTCCTATTGCTATGAGCATGTGAATTTTGTAGAATATCCACCAAAGATAGTCGTTCTGCGCCTGTTTCCAAAAAGAAGATACATGCCAATAAAAGCAATGACAAATGTGAATTACGTAAAAATGTCACCATAGAAACATAGAAACATAGAAAATAGGTGCAGGAGGAGGCCATTCGGTCCTTCGAGCCAGCACCGCCATTCATTGTGATCATGACTGATCGTCCCCTATCAAAAACCCGTGTCTGCCTTCTCTCCATATCCCTTCACTCCACTAGCCACATTGAATGGCGGTGCTGGCTCGAAGGGCCGAATGGCCTACTCCTGCACCTATTGTCTATTGTTATTCCAGCATTTTTTCGATTTTCCAGCATCTGCAGTTCCTTCTTAAAAACCCTGTGCCATACATGATTACCTCGCATCTTCCCGCGCACAATCCCTCTTGTTCCCTGCATATCGGGGCGACAGATGGCGCAATGGGCTAAGTATTCGGCTGGCAACCGGAAGGTAGCCGGAAGGTAGCCGGTTCGAATCCCGCTTGGAGTGCATACTGTCGTTGTGTCCTTGGGCAAGACACTTCACCCACCTTTGCCTGTGTGTGAATGTGTGTGAGTGATTGGTGGTGGTCGGAGGGGCCGTAGGCGCAGATTGGCAGCCACGCTTCCGTCAGTCTGCCCCAGGGCAGCTGTGGCTACAGAAGTAGCTTACCACCACCGAGTGTGACTGAGGAGTGAATGAATAATGCGATGTAAAGCGCCTTGAGTATTAGAAAGGCGCTATATAAATCCCATCCATTATTATTATTATTATCTAACTCTCTCTTAAATCCATCCAGTAATTTGGCCTCCACTGCCCCCTGTGGAAGGGAATTCCATAAATTCACAACTCTCTGGGTGAAAAAGTTTTTTCTCACCTCAGTCTTAAATGACCTCCCCTTTATTCTAACACTGTGGCCCCTGGTTCTGGACTCGCCCAACATTGGGAACATTTTTCATGCGTCTAGCTTGTCCAGTCCTTTTATAATTTTATATGTTTATATAAAATTGATTATATGTTTCTATAAAATCATCAATTCTATAATGCCGCACAGTGTGTTGCTGGTAGTGCTTCCGCCTCCCAATTACAATCTGAAGACCCGAAGCGTCACCCATTCCTTCTCTCCAGAGATGTTGCCTGCCCCGCTGAGTTACTCCAGCATTTTCGTGCCTACCTGCCAGCTATAGTAGCCCGGGTTGAGTCAGTCTGCATGACCAAATTAACCCACTTAGTGGAATTTGCGTTTTCCCTATAATTGCACGGGTTTGTTCCTAGAACTCCCGTGTCCCAAAGATGTCGCCCGTTGGACGATTAATTTCTCTGCACATGTCTCCTGGTCTATAGGTTTGTATTGTAACCGGAAACAGGGGGGAGTTAACGACAACATGGAGAGAGTAAACTGGGTTTGGTGGGAATGGGTGCATGGTGATGGATCCGGACAAGATGAGCCGCAGGGTCTATTTCTGAACTAGTTCACTCTATTAACTAGTTGGCCTGAAAAAGAGAGAGGCAAATACATATAAATCAATTTCTTCCCTCAATGAAATGTCTTCCGTGTTAAAACACTGCGGATTTGGGTCAGATCTTAAATCCGTTGTTACTTAGTGCGAGATATGGTCAGAAATTGGTTTATATATTTTGTAAATCAAAAACGTCATTACCGTTGACTCAAATAAATTATAAAGATAATTGCTTGTTCGCATGCTGAGCTCGAGTTGTATAGTGGTTCCAGCAAAATAAATATGAATAAAGTGAAACAATATTCATAACTGTAATATTTTAAATGGCGAAATAACAGTCTGCGTCCGTGACTTTGTTGTGCAGACGCGGAAAGTGCACATCACACTGCAAAAAAATAGGCTTATAAAATTTGCTGCATAAGGTGCGTACAACATCATTGATAATTATTCCAATTATGATTAATGCTGATGATTATTTTCGTAGCCAAAGAAAAAACACAGCTGTTCCTCGTGGTTTTTGGATGCACATTGAGCGTATTCGTTTGCCTTACCGTCATAGTTCTCAGTCGGAGAAAATGCCAATTCCGTAAACAGGAAGGTAAGGAAGATTCAGTGTAATTTCCTTCGGGTTCGTTTAAAGAATAGAGTGAAACAGCGGGCGGCACGGTGGCACAGCTTTAGATTTGCTGCTGTACAGTGCCAGAGACCCGGGTGCGATCTTGACTATGGGTTGTGTCTGTACGGAGTTTGTACATTCTCCTCGTGACGTGCGTGAATTTACTCCGGGAGCTCCGGTTTCCCCCACACTCCAAAGACGTACAGGTTTGTAGGCTAATCGCCTTAGTATAATTGTAAATTGTCCCTGGAGTGTGTAGGATAGTGTTAGTTTGCGGGTATCTGTTTCTGCACTGTATTACTAATGTAAACTAAACTAAGTTGGGAAAAACGAAGGCCAACGTTACGTCTGTCATAATTACTCAATAACCGATTAGTGGATATCCACGTATAGAGTGTTTAATATTGTTTTGTTGATTACAATTGTTAAACTAAGTCAGGTTAAATTCAAATCTTACAGATGTCATGTTTCTTTTATTTTAAATCCAAGACTCCCAAGGGGTTACGGCAGTAGATATTTCGCAGTATATGTTCACAATCGTATTATGGTGATAATGTAGTTTGAGAACGCTCTTCAAATACCTTCCCTCCGTGGATTTTAAGTCACAACTGCTTCCGAGGACAAATTGTTCAAAAGGGAACTGCAGATGCTGGAATATCGAAGGTACACAAAATTGCTGGGGAAACTCAGCGGGTGCAGCAGCATCTACGGAGCGAAGGAAATAGGCGACGTTTCGGGCCGAAGAAGGGTTTCGGCCCGAAACGTCGCCTATTTCCTTCGCTCCATAGATGCTGCTGCACCCGCTGAGTTTCCCCAGCAATTTTGTGTACCTTTGCTTCCGAGGACAGTTCGCTGCAACTGTTGTACTCTTCCTACTGAACTCTTGCACATTGGATTGGAAGATTGGATTGGATACATATAAAGGACCTGGATATAAATGCAGATGGGTTGTTGAGTAGGTTTATTGACGACGCCAACATTGAAGGAAATGCTGACAGTGAGGAAAGCAGTCAGATGATATAGCGGGATATGGACCAGTTGCAAAAATGGGCGAAGAAATGACAGATGGGGATTAACCAGTGCAAAAAATAAAATGTACTTCGGGGGTTGAATGTAAGGGGAAAGTATACAGTTTATGGCAAGACACTTAACATTGATGTGCAGAGGTATCTTAGAGTCCAGCTTCATTGCTCACTGAACGCAGCAACACAGGTAGATAGGGTGGTAAAGAAGGCGGATAGTATGCTTACCTTCAGTATTAGCGGCGCTTAATACAAGTCAATACGTCATTATGCAGCTACATTGGACTTTGGTCATGCCGTATTTTAGTATCGCATGTAGATGGGAAATGTTCTTAGTTACGAGTTCAAATATGGGCCCGAGTTTCGATTTCTACTACATTTGCATGTCTTCTTCTAAACTTCAGTTAGCACTCAACTGCTTAACAAGCTACATTATTTCTGGGGGGTGGGCGTTTAATGGGGATGTGCGGGCAAGGTTTTTACGCAGAGAGTAGTGGGGGCCTGGAACCCATTGGCAAATGTCCTGGCAACATCTTCTTGAATATCTCTGCACCCTTTCCAACTGCAATAATCCTTTTAAAACTAATTAAATACCATATGAAGGAAATGCATGCCCATTCGAAAAGATGGACTGCTTCAAAAATCTATACAATTCTTTAGAAAGTCATCAGGTGCTTACGAACAAGACCTGATTCTGCGATTCTGTTCGCCCAATGCTTGTCACAGTTATTCCAAATCTAATGTAAACAAGCTAACGCCCAATTGTTGCAACATTACCCTGATCACATTTTTACGCCTTTGATTCAACATTCTACCAACATTCATCAATATAATCTTTCGTAGCGATTTTAGTATCCATTTGAGCGATTGAAATATGTGAAACAAACACGGAGCCAAATGCGGTTTTCTCCTGAACGGCGAATGGAATATTCCTTCTTCCTAGTGTTTTGCGAACCATTTGGGCGACTGTACACGGTTGTGAGCTAACTACAAAATCCGTTGATTTTATAGATCATTAAGGAGGAGATTGAACATACGCCAGTACACCATCGTAAATGGCGCAAAAGATAAGAACGAAAGGGGTGTGAATAACCTCTAGATATCAACTTGAAACAATGAACAATGAACGATGAATTTCAAATGATGTAGCAGGACAAATAAATAATTGGATGAGCTGGAGACTACATTAACCTGAACCACACGAACTGCCATCTGTTAATAAAAATGTCAATGTGGCAATTCTGACAACTTCAAATTAAAGCGGATCATTATTTCTTGCTCATTGCACACGCGCGTGTGTGTGTGGCTCTGTGTGTGTATGCTCGCTTGTGTGTGCGTGTGTATTAGAGTGTGTGTACGTGTGTGTGTGTTTCTGTGCGTGTATGTGTGTGTTTGTGCGTGTGCGTGCGTGTGTGCGTGGGTGTGTATGCGTGCGCGTGTGTATACGTGCGTGTGTAAACGTATGTGTGTATGTGCGCGTGCGTGTTTGTGTGTATGTGTTTGTGTGTATGTGTTTGTGTGTGTGCGAGCGTGTGTGTATTGCGCGTGTGTTTGTGTGTGTGTGCGTGTGTGTGTGTGTGTGTGTGTGTGCGTTTGCGTGTGCGTGTGCGTGTGCGTGTGCGTGTGCGTGTGTGTGCGTATCTGTGAGCGCACGTCTGTTTAGGTGGTTTGGGTTTTTCATGAGCATGGGTTTGTAAGAAGGTTTATGCCCGTTTTTCTCTCTGGGTGTGAGCGTGCTGCGCCTGCGCTTTTGCGCGTATTTGTTCAGTACTGCAAGTCTGGTCTGAAAGCTTGCAGCTAAATGTTATTTGACAAATCATTAATTAATTAATATAATCTAGTTTAAAGGTCATCAACTTAATTAATGTTGTGGAATTATAAAACATTTCGGGACATGACGGTATACACTAACTATTTTAAATACCAATTATTTGTTTAGATTCCACACATGAAAGGCAACGGACAAGATGGAATACAATGATAAATTAACAAGCAATGTTGAAGCTTTGCCTAAACCATGATATTTCTGGAGTCTTCTTGTAAACATGACGCAGAGCCGTTGAAAATCATGAATAAAACGTTTAGCAGAATATTTCTGTAACTAAGAAGGCGGGAAAGTCATGTGTAGCTGAATTATCATGAGAATAAGAGTTCCGATATTGATTTGTTTTACCTGTTAAGAGTACGCCACTGTGCAAATATGCCGAATCTGACTGCTGTTGGGACTTGCACAAGAAAGGAGTGCACTAACATTTTTACCGGTAAATATTTTAGCAAGCGTGTTGCTGGCAGATGTTGAAATAAGAAATATTAGCTGGAGCAGAAATATGAGAATATTCGGTCCATCTGTGAAGGAATATAGTTCGAAATAAAGATTTGTTGGGCAGATGAAACTTGACTAAGAGAATAATTTTGTCGTGAAACACTGATGTAAAACATTAAATGCCATGTTTCCGAGATGAGGAAAACATTGTTCACACAGAGAGTGGTGAATCTCTGGAATTATCAGCCACAGAAGGTAGTTGAGGCCAGTTCATTGGCTATATATAAGAGGGAGTTAGATGTGGCCCTTGTGGCTAAAGGGATTAGGGGGTTTGGAGAGAAGGCGGGTACAGGATACTGAGTTGGAAGATCAGCCATGATCATATTGAATGGCGGTGCAAGCTCGAAGGGCCGAATGGCCTACTCCTGCACCTATTTTCTATGTTTCTATGTTTCTCCCCGAAATGTTGTTTGTACTGGACGTCTCTCAGATTTCAGTTACTCACTGGAACACAGACGGCATCCTAAGTCACTGACAACTCCCTGGCGCACATCATCTCCTTCCATCTGAAACTCATTCAATTTAACTCTGCTAAAGAGAATGCATAAATCTTCTTGTCCGGTCATTTTACATTTAGGTTTGGGTTTATTATTGTCACAGGTACAATGAAAAACATGGTCTTGCATGCTATCCAAGCCTATCAGTTATATCATACATAGATACAATCAGTTCAAACTCAAGTACAATAGATACACCAAAGGGGAAATAGACATAGTGTTCTCATTTCTAACCATTGCAGCGCATAAACTCCTTAGACAAAGACCAATGTCCACAATGGGGTGTGTGGCGGTAGTGGTGTTGTTGTGCACCACGTAGTGGTGAATCGAATGTAGCTTATGGAAGGAGCGTTCAGATGCCTGAGTCTCACATTCCTCCTGAGTCAGGTGGTTTCCGCTTTGAAACTTCTGTGCCTTCTGCTGATAGTACCTTCTGTCAATGGTATCGTCTGCAAACGTGAAGACGTAATTTGAGCCGAATTTAGCTATACAATCGTGTGTAAAGGAAGTATAGTAGGGGACTGAGAATGCAATTTTTCGAGCCACCAGTGTTGATTGTTATTGTGGAGGAGATGCTGTCACTCATTTCTCTCTGTGGGTCAGTACATTGAGGATCCAATGATAGAGGCGGAAGCTGATTCTTCGCTCCATCCGATGACTCCAATTAAAAAAAAATCTCCTACCCGTGTATGCATGTTCCACAGGCCTGCTTAGTTTCTATTCGGTGTCACCTCCTCTAGTATCTTTGCTTGTGTCCCTCTCCCCTCGCCCGCCCACCTTCGACTCTAGGGGGTGTCACCCGCAGCCGACCTCGAGAGACCTGTTTTGATGCTGTAATTTTGAACTACATCGCCTCTGCGGTGACATGTGAGGAGCAGTAGCTATTTATGGTAATGATTCCAGGGATGAGGGACTTTAGTTCTGTGGATAGATTGTAGAAGCTGAAAGAAGTTTCCCATAGAACTGAAAAGATACCTTGGGGATTTGATCGTGGGATGTTAAATCACGAGCACATTCGAGTGAAAGTGGAGTGAGGGAATCAGTTTCTAGAAAATGATAACTATGGGACATAGAATGAAGGTGATGGGCAGAACCAAAACAAAACAAATCAAAAATGGTAGTTAGACAAAAATGCTGGAGAAACTCAGCGGGTGGAGGCAGGTTCCATGGACTACCCGCTGTTTTCCTGGTGTCACCCTGAAGATTAAATTAACATCAACGTTAGACATACATAACTTCTTAAATCTTACCTTCTTGTTTACGGAATTTCCAATGAACGAAATGGCTGGAGATGGGAAAAACCATTGAACTTGCTTGAAACTGCATGGCTCGAAAGAACTGGAGCGAGTACTTTGAACATGGCGCCAAAACATGGCGCCTCTTGCAAACGGCCTCAGTATATTTCTGTACAATTGCTAATCGGGGATCCGGGGTATTGCAATGCTCCAGTGGACTCTTTTTAATTTCTCTCTGTTGGCACTTCGCTCATGTGTCAGTAAAATCACCATTGAATCATTCACCCTTGAACCATTTGGCCCAACAAGACCACGCCGACCTTCGGCCAACCACTTTATAAATACCTACGCAAGGGGAACTCTACAGAGGCCAACTAATATACAAATCGGCACGTATTTGGGATGTGGGAGGGGAAAAAACTGGACCACATGGAGAAAGCGCGCAATCTCCGCACAGGGCATACCAGGTCAGGATTGAACCCTGGCCTCTGGCGATGTGTGGCCATGTTTTATCAGTACATAGGTAGTCCATATGTACTGAAACAGAACAATGAAATTCTTACGTGCGGCAGCATAAAAGGTTTGTAAACACAGTACTGAATGAATAATATAATAAACAAATAGAATGATTGAACTGGGTCTCTGGCATTGTGGAGCAGCCGCTCTACAACTGCACGGGGAGTTCAGACGAGGAAATCAAGAAATCAAACAATTCACAGAAAAATTGGATATTCCGCCCTCCTTGTCAGGAGTACCAACCTTTCTGACAAACAATTGGTGAAATATTGGCAGTTACTTGTGGAAGTACGGTTCCGTGCATCGATTTGTACTTTAACCTCAAGTTTACTTTTACATTTCCGTTAGCACTCAGCTGCTTAAAAAATAATTATTTCTAGAGGACATTTTACTGGAGAGGTGCAGGGCACGTTTTTACACAGAGTGGCGGGGGCCTGGAATGCACCTGCCAGGGGTGGTTGTGGAGGAAGATGCCATCATGGCATTTAAGATGCTTCTGGATACGCAATAGAGCGATATTGATTATGTCTAGGCAGCTGGTCAGTTTAAATTGACATAATATTAGGCCCAAACATAGTGGGCCGAGAGGGGCATTTCGTGTGCTGTGCTGTTCTATGTCCAATGTTTTTTCTTGACCAAAAATGTGTTGAGAATGTTTTAATTGTGATGGGCAGTTTTGTTAGCTTGTGTAGGAAGTTGCTGATTGCTTGATGGATTTTTGTTAGCTTGATGGCATCACACCAGCTGAATATCATAGATTCCTGTCAATTCACGCTGAAAGGCATCGAAAATTAGAAGTTCTCGCTTCACAAGACCACCTGATCCTTATGAGAGCTTGGGCGAGAAATCTTATCATAAAACTTATCAACTTTATTCGATGTCATTTCTGTTTTTTTAAAGAAGATCTTGTGACGGGATGTGAAAGGAATAATAATGCTGTTTCTTTTTCATGCTGTGAAACAACATGGACTTCAGAGTAAATGTATTTAACATGGCGGCGAGCACACATAATACGTGGCATATCATCGCCACCTACTGGTCATATAGTGTTCGATAGTTGACCGCACAGTAATCATTAACCTTTAGTTATACGAGTCAATTAGTTAATCCCGGCTCAAATCTCCCCGCAACCCACTAAGAAAACACCCCGTTAACTTCTGCAGTCTATCGGCAGAACTAAAATCCACCATCCTTGGAATCATTTCAGTAAATCTCTTCCGCACTTTACACCTTCCCTATTTAACACCTATTTAGATCCTCGGTCCCGTAGTATTTCTGGGAGATTGTTTGTGTCGTCCTAACCAAAGTATTTGTTTAACTGGTCTGCCATTTCCTTGTTTCCCATTATAAATTCACCTGTATCTGAATGTAAGGGACCTACATTTGTCTTCACTAATCTTTTCCAATTCACATATCTAAAGCTGTTCCCCGCAAGCTTAATTTCATGCTTTATCTTTCCCCTCTTAATTAACCCCTTTCTCTTCCTCTGTTGAATTCTAAATTTCTCCCAGTCCTCTGGTTTGCTGCTTCCTCTGGCTCTGTTTCTGATGGAACTGTGACACTCCATCTAAATGCAGAATTCCACCATATTATTGTCACTGTTGCCCAAGGGGCTTTCCATAGCAATATTGCTAACTAATCCTTCCTCATTACACAATACCCAGTCTATGATGGCGTGCCCTCTAGTTGGTTCCTATATATATATATATATATATATATATATATTGGCTTAGAAAACAATCCCATATTCACTCCAGGAAATACTCTTCAGTAGTGTTACCAATATGGTTAGCCCAATCTATATGTAGATTAAAGTCACCCAAGATAACTACTGTCCCTTTGCCACACACATCTCTAATTTCCTGTTTGATACTATCCCCAACCTCACTACTGCTGTTTGGTGGTCTGTACACAACTCCAACAAGTGTTTTCTGCCCTTGGTTATTTTGCAGTTCTGCCGATACAGATTCTACAGCATCCAAGGTGGTTCTCCTTACTATTGCATTAATCTCCTCTTTAACCAGCAATGCCACCCCCCCCCCCCCCTCCCCTCCTCTTCCTTTCTGTCTATCCGTCCTGAATATTGAATACACCTGCATATTGAGCTCCCAGACACCACGGGGGGAAGCATTGACCAGATAATTAGGTTAATACCAGATAACTAACTCAATAGTCTTCCCCAGTGATAGAGACAGAGAGATCATGATAGGGGAGAGAGGTGTCAGGGATAGCCCAAGTGAATTTAAGGGCAAGGTGGAAATTAGTGGCAAAGTTAATGAAATCATGATTTCTGCACGGGTGCAAGAAGCAACCCTGATCAATGTAGTCTTCAATGTAGTAAAGAGTTTGGGGATGGTGTCAACGTACGTTTGGAACAAAGACTGATGTGATCGACAAAAAGGCAGGCATGCCAGTGCCCATGAAGAAACTTGAAGAAAGTGAGAGGAGTTCCCACAGGTAATGTCAAGGATGCAGTCAGTATGGGAGTATTCAGATTAATATGTCTTCTATGTATCTGTACACCTGGTGCGTTTTGCCCCTGATCAGCATGCACCATACCGTTGTAGCTTTTAGTGATTTTGGAATGTAGAGCAAATCCCCATGCATCACCCTGCTGTGTGCAACAGAAGGGGATGGAGGTGACATCACCCTATTTTAATGCTTCCATCACATCAGTCTGTTGTCAGACCACAGGAATAGGGAGCCTGGTGCACCCAGTCATCGGAACGCGATTATGCATTGTGGGGAGCCAATTTCCAGTAAATGCATTATTTTACTTTTTAATATGTTTGACATAGGTTGGTCAGCTAACCTTGTGGAATAGACCCAACCCGCTCAGCAATCCATGGATAGGAAATCCATGACAGTTAACTAAATTCTGCTCAATAGTACAAATAGATATTGGCATTCAGAGTTTATCAGCACTAATCAAAACCAATAAATAAAAGGAGTTTGCTCGGATATGCACAGAGATTTTTGGGGAGTTCTGTGCAGGATATCCCTTTTAATTTCTTCATGCTCTAGTTTAGTAGCCTGATATGTGAACTGTTCGCACTGATCACCAGCAACAAAACTCCTTGTACCGGATTTGTTATAATCTTAACCATTCACTTCACCACATCTACACCATGGGTACAACCTGTGGGGGTCAGACTGAACTTGTATAAAGCAAAAACAGAGATATCTGCGAGTGGAATGCTTGAACTGGAGAGATTATCTATTTATTTCAATATGTATACTAAGTGGCAGTGAAGATTATAAAACATCAAGTAAAGCTTATTTCTTTTTAAAAAAAACACCAAGGATAACATTTCAATTCAATGAGACAGCTCCAAATTCCTCTCCCTGAAGTGTCGTTGCTCATCCTCCGCTTACACCATGGCTGATGGAAGTTTATCACAGCGAACCAAATTATTGGCAGAAAATGCACAGGGCAACTGATACAACATAGGGTAGGGCGAGCCAATAAGGGAGAGCTCACCCCTCAGAGCTAACATTGAGACACCACAGTGCAGATCAAGAAAGCCATTTCCACGAGAGGGATTTGGTGAGGACACTGGGTGCCAGGACAGCAAGTAGAGAATATAGGATGGGGGAGCCTGAGAGGAAGGGACCCCTCCCAACATAGAAAGGCCAAGAAGCCCCAATGCAGAGCACATGTAAAAAAAAAGCAGAAGGGTTAAAAATCCCATCCCAGCACTCAAATGCCTTGACAGTGACAGGGAGACACCCAGTATTGAGAGAGAAAGAGAGAAGGGGTAAGATTAGACCAAAAAAATAGGAGGAAGACGATGGAGAATGTGGGTGCACGACCTAGTACAGAGTCATCAGTACAGAAGGAAGAAGTGGCCACAAAGCAGTGAGAGGTTTGGACACAAGGCTGAAACTTCTGAGCTTTCATATGCAAAGAAGATGGATCAGCTGGGGAGAAATACAATACCAACCTTCTGGCTGTTGTGTCATTCATGGTTTGGGATCCACCCTGGAGCTGATGCAGAGTAATGTCTTACAACACCAATTTTACAAATGTATCTGCAGTGATCTAAAAGCACTTTGATTGTTTCCCCATGCAAAACTAGCAATGAAAATAAGCAGGAGACACAAGCACCTGTGGGAAGAAGGGAACAATGCAGCTTCTCAATTGACCTGCCACAGGAAGCAAATGAACAAACGGGGTTGCCCGGGATTTACATGTAACAGAGTAGCACAGCAAACCTATACCATATTTGAGACTCAAGAAACTGCAGATGTTGGAATCTTGAACAAAACACAAAATGCTGGAAGGACTTTGCAGGTCAGGCAGCATTCAGGAAGGGAATGGACAATGTTTTGGCTCTTCAGACTCTAATGCAGGGACCCAACCTAAAACGTTGGTTGTCCATTTCCTCCACAAATGCTGCTGACCTGTCGAGATCCTCCAGCACTTTTCTACACCACTTACACGACACGTTCCACCAGTCAGTCGATTCAAGAAATGTAGCCGCCAGACTTGTTAAAACATAGAATTTTCTTCTGACTCCCCTCCTGGGCTGGATGTGAAATTATGTGAAGTGTCACCATGGACCCTGCAGCTGTTAAGTTTAGAGATAGTGTGTAGAAACAGGTCCTTCGTCCCACCAAATCCATGCTGACCCATTCACACAAGTTCTATGATATCCCAGTTTCGCATTCAACATACTAGGGGCAATTTACAGAAGCCAATTAACTGCGAAAACCACAGTCCCAGGAAGAACGTACAAACTGTGTACAGGCAGCACCCGTAGTCAGGATCAAACCCAGATCTCTGACTCTAAGACAGTAATTCTACCGCTGCGTCATTGTATCAACTGAAATGAAGGGCAACCTGCAACTGCATCGGTTTGCTTGACTGGAGGACAAGGTGTCTCCCCACACAGAAGCTCCTGCCCCCATTCAGAAAACCAGTCACTCCAAATACAGGGAATCATTGCACATGACTGGCAACCAGGTGGCCCATTCATGACCAACCAATCCTGAATCCATGGGGCATTTGAGCTGGTGAAATACCAATACAAATAGAGAATCAATATGTTTCTGTCCTGCCCATTTGTAATGATTGTTATCGCACGTGACTCACTATATTCAAACCACTCATTAAACATAACCTCACCAATTATGAAACAAAAATTGTTCATTTTGTTTTGCGTTGAATGATTAAAATCAGCACTTCAGTGATCTGTTTCTATGGCCCAGTGTGAACCAACGAGACTGCTGACCTTTTGCAAACCACAATTACCAGCACTGGAATTGCACAACTTGCTCAAGAAATTAATACCAGAGGAGGATACAATGGCCAAACTGGATGGGGCCACACTGTGATCCTTGTGTTAGATGAGTGTGTGGCATATGAAGAATCTGCCACTAGGTGGCAATCACACACCAAGCAGACAGAATGTGGAGCTGAGTTTTACTCTCACATGGGGGGCAGTGTGAGGAGCATGCAGCATGAGCAGCAGGTACCAAATGTCATCATTACCACACAGCTTGTGATTCATGGGATATTAAGACAAGACAAGAGGCCCACTGTAAAGGAGCTCAGTGCCAGGGACATATGAAGAATTTACTGTTTTTTTCACTAGTCCTGGGCTTGCAGGGAGCTAAGTAATTGTCTGCTCAGATTTAAGCGATGTCTCTCCGTTGCAGTATGGCCAAAGGAATGAGCCTTAAAACATTTCCACTAATAATAAACCTCTTCAGAAGATCTTCCCTTTCTTCTTGTTCTTTTCCATTGTTCTGGGAAGGATGGAAAAAGAAAAGTTAATTCACTCAAACACAGCACACACAATATGCAGAACAAGAGGAACCGTCCATGGAGGGCAGTGACATGCAGTAGCATGCAAGTTTTCATCCCTCATCTCATGCTCACTGTCTCCACTCTCCTTTCATGTACCCATGTACCATCTCCCTCATACCTGCAGCTAGCTGCACACGCTCCCTTATTTACACTTCACCTCTCACAGCCACCTTTGTCACACTCTTCCCTCATTTTCTCAGCCCACACCCAAGAGCAGGTCTCCCCATTGCTATACAATGCCCATTCACACTCAACGTTTCCCCCACACATATCTCCTCATGCACTCCCTCAAGTACATTTACTACTAACTTTGAAGCATCCAGTTTCTGCTGTTCCAACAAGCGTTGCTTTGCCTCCCATGCTACTTTCTCTTCCTCAAACTGCTTCCTCTTCTCCTCCAGCTCCTTGTATTGAGCCTCCAGGTTTTTCTTCATCTGTTCATGTCGGCGCTGCAGCTACAGGGGCATGGAGACAGAGAAGGGAGGAGGAGAGGGAGGGTGGGGGTAGCAAGGAAGGAGGTGGCAGTAAAGGGAAAGTGAGAGCGGAAGGAGGGGAAGCCAGGGAAGGGAGAAGGGGAAGGTAGTGGAGTAGGAGTGAAGAGGGAGGGAGTGGCAACAGGAAAGGAAGAAGAGCGCCTTTAGTTTCTATAACACTCTGAATGGCTGAGTACATCACAGTCATGCTCCCTGGGTAATGTCCAATTCAAACCAACCACTCTCTTTCAGTACAGATGTGTCCAGGTAGGGACAGAATTACATATTCTGGATCAAGCAGAGGACACCAAGATGGATGGGTTACAAGACACCAGAATGCCATTAGTTGCAGTCAAAGGCTACAGAGAGAGGAAGGTGCAGAAAGCGTACGGAAGGGTCAATGGAGACGTGGGGTGGGAATGGTGGGTAGAAAAGCTTACTTCATTCTCAGAGTCCTTCAATTTCTGTTTCTTCTCCTTGACCTTCATCTCAAACACTTGTTCCATCTCAGTCTCCATTTTCTTCATCTTCGCCACATGCTCTCGACGCTCTTCCTCCATCTCAGCCAGAGGGCTCCTGCATTAATAAAAGTCAATTACCTTCTTGCACTTTAACTGTGCCTCAATTTGTTCTGGGCAGGCAGTGAGCATGACCAGGCCTATCGTCCGCCAAACAAACCCAAGATTGAACAGCAGACTACGTGCCCATTTACTGAAGTACCTTCCACAAGGAAGTCGCACGCAAGTCGGCACAGGAAGTTTCACAAAAAAGGATGCGCTCTCCAGTTTCTCATTTTAACTATCCTTAATGTTAGTACAGCAAGGTCAACATCTGCATCCTGTTCATAGAATAATAAAGAAATATTCAGCACAGAAACGAGATGTTTTGGCCGTCTTCGCCTGTGATGCCTAAGCACTCTAAACGCATTTCCCTGCCTCAAGACCTCAACCATTGTGCCAGTGCCCGAACAGTCAGCTTCAGGGAGTCTCAACGACTTCCGCCCAGTGGCACTCACCCCTGTCATCGCAAAGTGCTTTGAGCGGCTGATCTTGGCTCACCTCAAAGCCAGGCTCCCTCCCACACTGGACCCCCATCAGTTTGCCTACAGGTCTACTGAGGACGCCATATCTGCGGCCCTACACTCTGCCCTGACCCACCTGTACAACAACTACTCCTACATCACGTTGTTGTTCATTGACTTCAGCTCCGCCTTTAACACTGTCATCCCTGCCAGCTTGATCACCAAACTCAGCGGACTTGGCATCACCACCTCCCTCTGCAATTGGACACTGGATTTCCTCACCAACAGACCACAGTCTGTTAGGACCAACAACCTCACCTCCTCCACTCTAACACAGAACACTGGCGTGCCACAGGGCTGTGTGCTCAGCCCTCTCCTCTACTCCCTCATCACATATGACTGCGTCCCTAAGTATGGCTCCAACTCCATCATAAAATTTGCCGATGACACCACGGTGGTAGGACTGATCAGCGACAACAACGATCAGCCTATAGGGAGGAGGTCCAGAACCTGGCAGCCTGGTGTGCCAACAATAACCTCGTCCTCAACTCCAAGAAGATGAAGGAAATCATTGTTGACTTCAGGAAGACCAGAGGTGGCAGGCATACCCCCATCCACATAAACGGGACTGAGGTGGAGCGCGTCTCCAACTACAATTCCTCGGGGTACACACCTCAGAGGATCTGCATGGTCCCTCAATACCACCAAATTGATCAAAAAGGCGCAGCAGCGCCGTTACTTTCTGAGGAGGCACAAGAAAGCTCACCTGTCCCCCCAGATCCTGTCCAACTTCTATCGCTGTACCATCGAAAGCATCCTGACCACCTGCTGGGGGGGGGGGGTATTATGGGAAACATTGTTTCAATCACTTACTTCGACCGAGATGCGATTTGCTCCGTGCGAATCTCCCCCGTCCCTCCCACCCCCCCCCCCCCCCCCTTTTTTTTGGCGGCCTAACATCCTGGAGTGGTGCGCCTTTCCTGGATACCGGCTCGGAGCTTTAGCCGCGAGCGCGGCGCCGAGCCGGGGATCCTTTACCGAGGATCGCCAGAAGAAGAGCTCCGATTGCGGGGTCTGTGGACTTGAACACCGGGTAGCCCGCGGTCTCCGGTAAGAAGAGGCCGACTCTGGAACTGCATGCCGCGGCTGTTCCATCCGACCCGACGCCGGTGTTTTGATCATCCCGACGAGAGGGCCTGGACATCGGACTGTCGGCAGCGGCGAACTGCCAGAGTGTTCAAGGCCCCGACCACCACGGGTGAACAAAGGAGGAAGATGACTGAACTTATTGCCTTCCATCACAGTGAGGAATGTTGATTCCACTGTCGTGCATGTTCATGTTAAATTTAATTTATGTATGTGCTGTGCTCTTTTCACTTAGTATGGCTGTGTGGTAACTCAAATTTCACTGGACCTTAGTTGATTAAGTGACAATGAACGCGAACTTGAACTTGGACTTGGACAGCGAGAGCAAGAGAGGGATAGGATCGCCGCAAAAAGGGAAGGTAGATCAAGTGTCATCGCAAAGATGTGCTGCCTTGTAATTCTTGTTGTGCACATCGTGATGCGTCTGCAAGTGGCTGCTGCTTATTTGGGGGTTTCCGCAGACTTTCAATCTTCCGAAAGCTTTTCAAAATCGGAGCTCTGTGAAAAGAA
>NC_045972.1:27920288-28000288 GCF_010909765.2 Amblyraja radiata | reverse complement strand
GGGGCGTGGTGGGAAGGGAGCGGGGTGGGGAGCGTGGGTTGGAGAGCAGCATTGGTGGGCAAGGATTTTACACAACAGAGTTGCAGTCTGGAAGGAGGTCGTTAATTAATTTTCAAAAGGGAATTAAATAAATACTGAAGAAGGAGAAATCTGCAGGGTTCTGTGGAAGGAGGAGGCGGAGGGACGGAAGAGTCGATAGTTTTATCCATGAGCAAGTGCGGGCATGATGGAGTGAATGAATTCACACATCCCGTGACGGGAGATGATTGAGAGAATTTAAAAGTTCGAAAGACAAAGGTTACTGCGTGTTGTACATTTATTCAGGGTGCAGCTATTAACGATGTGTTTGGCTGACAGACCACACCATTCCCTGGTCCCCTCCCCTGGATTCAGAGCCTCTGTCTTTCATGTGTACTTCGACAGCAATGCTTGCTCTAGGAAGGTCCCTTGCAGCAGTCCACACTTGCATTAATGCTTCCATAATATCAGAATAAGCCCTTCAGCCAATGTCTGTAAAATCACAATCATCTTCCCGGCTGGGTCTTGCAATTACATAGCTGAAAGGGGCTCTGCTTATGTATTTAATGGAATCTCAACTCTTACAAGTTCAAGCCTTTTGGCCTCTGGGTGGTTCCAATGCAAATGAAGACGACTTTTTTTTCCGCTGAGATTTACATAACCGGGCAAGTGGTTTCTTAATGCCACATGGGAGAGTGGGTGTTGTGAGCTGGGTGGGGGAATGGGAGGAGAGGGGAGGGGAGGCAGGGCAGCGGCGGGGACCACAGACTAACATTCGCAATTGATGCATGCTGTGTCACACACGACGAGATGTCACAAAGCACAATCTTCGGGAAACGATCAGTGACTCGCTGATACTGGCTGCATCTATACATCGCACACGCTGACCAGAGGGCACGTTTTAAATTATTTTCTGTTAATGCAGTTTCCGAAGGGCAGGCGGAGAAGGAGACCGATGGAGGGAGGGAGGGTGAGGCACAAGGGGGGGCAGACAACTCGGTGATGGCCAGAAGGGAGTCCGACGGGGGAGGGTACCAGAGAAAATCTAAATAGGGAACGGGAGGGAGGGACAAAGAGATATTACCGAAAGCAGCGAATACTTTACAAGTCTTCCAGCATTGGGCAAGTCCTGCTCACTTTTTCCATTATTAATTCCAAAGCTTTATTTGTTGACATAAAGGTACGTGTTTAAACAGTTCCCGCAACGCTGTTTGCTGCTGTACATCAACCCAGTTATTAACTTGTAGTGGTGCGGTACGATGTACCATCACAAATAAACACTGATTGATTCTCACTTCCTCATTTATATTGGGGACTTGCTGTGCAACCATTAGTAGGAAGATGTAATCAGAGCTGAAGAGTTAATATAGGCAATACCATTAGATAACCCTGTGTCAAATGTTTATGGAGTGTAAAAGCTTTAAAACTGTAATAATAGGTTTTTTTTCCGAATATATTTACATCTGAGCACCAGCTTCAAAATATTTTAAACAACTTCCCCATTTTGCCTTGAATCTCCGCTGCTGCACTAAAATGTCTTAAAGTATGTGACTAATCCCTATTCTTATTATCTTACTGACCTGTTCAACGTGTTCCCTTCACCAATCATTCTCCCAGTCTTTCAACTCTACACTTCTCTAAGGGGGTTCACGGTTCACGTTCACGTTCACTTTTTTTTCTTCCCCAGGCTAGAGGACTCTAAAACTAGGCGGCACAGGCTTAGGGTGAGAGGGGAGAGATTTAAAAGGGAGCTCAGGGGCAACAAGTTTGCCCAAAGGGTTGTCCGTATCTGGAATGAACTGCCAGAGGAAGCTATTGAAGCGGATACAATTACGACTTTTAAACGTTATTTGGACTGATACTGTATATAAATAGGAAGGGTTGAGAGGGCTATGGGCCAAATGCAGGCAATGCAGGGACTAGCCCAGAATGGCAACTTGGCTGGTATGGACAAAGTGCCTGTTTGTGCTGCACAGCTCATTGACATAGCCCCAGATGTGTATCCACATGTGTTACATCATTTAGTACTTCGTTTCTTCACACTACCCTCCTGCACCTGCCAGTGATGCCACTGTTCCAATTGTTTTTCTAAAAATAAACTTTATTAAAAATTAAAAATATATACAGAATAAAAACTGAGCAGAAACTCTCCAGAGATTCACAGTGTCCATATATTCATTAGTTTCATGTTCCATAGTGTTCGCAACTGTCCGAATATGAAACTAATGAATATCAACAAACAAAACACCATTGCCACTCGCGTGTCCTCTTGGATGCTATCCCTCCCCTTGTTTGGGGGGTGTGCCCACTGGACTCTGCCCCTCACCATACAGCAGCGGAAGGACCCTACACTGTGGTCCCCTCTCCTGCAGAGCCCAGTTGTTGGCTGCACCGAGCTTCAGTTAGTTTCTCAGCATGTACTCCAGGAGCGGGCCTGTCAGCAACTTTCGCTGATGGACATTTCGCTGTGTGGGAGACCAAGAGGTTTTGGGCAGACCAAAGAGCATCTTTCACTGAGTTGATAATCTTCCAGAAGCACTTGATGTCTGTCTCTGAATGTGTCCCTGGGACCAGCCCATAAATCAGACAGCCCTCAATTATGTCCTCAAACACTGCTTGATAATCCACACCCTGGGAAGAGAGGGGCAACCATCTCCTCTCCATAGTAGCTGTCCTGAGGGCAGAGTGCACTGGTCGTAAGGTTCCAATGGTGCAGGAAGGATCTGACTGGGAGAGGTCCCCTCACCACCAGCTAAGTGAGGTCTTAGTGCTTGTTGATGAGTTCTGAGGCATTTCGCCAGAGAAGCTGGGCAGTCTACTCAGGGAACCACACCGCAGGATCCATTGAGTCCTTACCAGCAGTGCCTGCAGGATGTTCCATGCTGACCACTGCCCAATGGACTTGTGGTCAAAGGTGTTAGTCTGAAAGAACCTTTTCATAAAGGACAGATGGTGCGTCAAGTCCAGCTGACCTGCACATTGCATGGCCTCTGTGCCAGGCCCATCCTTCACAACACTAGGGACTGGTAGAATCTCAACAGGTTTAGATTAGTTTAGTTTCAGTTTAGTTTAGAGATGCAGCCCAGAAACACGCCCTTTGGCCCACCGAGTCTGCACCGACCATCAATCCCCGCACATTAACACTATCCTACACTGGGGACAATTTTTATATTTATACCAAGTCAATTAAGCAACAAACCTGTACTTTACACCTTTGGAATGTGGGAGAAAACCAAAGAAAACCAGAGAAAACCCACGCGGTCACGGGGAGAACATACACACTCCGTACAGACAAGCACCCATAGCCAGGATTGAACCTGGGTCTTTGGCGCTATATGTGCTGTAAGGCATCAACTCTACCACTGCTCCACTGTGACACTTAGTGGCCACACGCTGTGGCTCTACGCACAGTCTGATGCAGCCACACATGAAGGTGGCCATCAGGTAGAGGATGACATTGGGCATGCTTTTGCCCCCGTTGTCTACAGACATGTGCATCGTGACCCGTCAAAGCCATTACATCTTTGATCTTCAGATGAACTGGAAGATGGCCTGGCTGGTCAGAGGCAGGGGACGGACCACACTTGTGCCAAGTGCAGCAGCCCCAATGGCGCCTCACACCTGCTGACCAAATTTACCGCTGTTATCGAGAGGGAATTAGAATTAGAATTAGATTCCTTTATTGTCATTCAGACCTTTCGGTCTGAACGAAATTATGTTGCCTGCAGTCATACACAGAACCAATAAAAACAAAACATACAATAAACACAAATTAAACATCCACCACAGTGAGTTCACCAAGCACATCCTCACTGGGATGGAGGCAAAGTCTTAGTCTCCGTCTCTTCCCTCCTTGTTCTCCCTCTGCACTGAGGCGATCAATCCAGGCCGGAGATGCCGCCCTCCAGTCCAGCGGACCTCCGTGGTGATGTCGCCGCCGCCGAAAGCCGGAACGCCGTCTCCGCTCCGAGACGGCCCGCCACAGCACCAGCTCCGGGCAGCCGCCCCAGCTCCAGTCCGCCGCCCCAGCTCCGGGTCCCGCAGTCTCCGCTCCGGGCCGCTGCCCCAGCTCCGGGCAGCCACCCCAGCTCCAGGCTGCTGCCCCAGCTTCGGGTCCCGCAGTCTCAGCTCCAAGCCCCGCTGTATCAGCTCCAGGCCGCCGCCGAAAGCCAGAACGCCGCACCAGCAAGTCGGGCCATCGCTGCCTCAGCCCCGAAGATGGCCAGCCACTCGTTGGTAAGTCCTGGCTGGCTCTGCCTCCGGAGCCTCGGGTCAGTTGCAGGCTGGAGGCCGCCAGCTCCGCCATTAGGCCTCAGCGCAGACGGAGGCAGAGAAGGGGGATACGACACGAAAAAGTCGCATTCCCCCGAAGGAAGAGACAGAGAACATGTTTCACCCCCCCCCCTTCTAACACAACCCAACAAACTAAAACTTAACCAAAACAAGACAACAAAAAAAACCAGAAAAAAGTAAAGACAGACGGACTGCAGGCGAGCCGCAGCTGTTAACAGCGCCGCCACTTGGAATGCTGCTTAGACCCAACTTTATCTTGACCTTGGCTATTCGCTCCAGCCGATTCTTGTCACACGCCTGGTCCCCTCCAAGCCATATATCCAGCATCTTCAAGTAGTCAGACCTGATGATGAAGAGGATGGAAAATTGGTCGGGCCAGTTGCCGAAGAACATGGCCTCTCTCTTCCTGAAGTTGATTCGGGCTCCCAATGCCAACTCGACCTGGTCGAAGATGCTGATCAATCTGAGGACTGACCGTGGATCCAAGCAGAAGATGGCAACATGTCCATGGAAGGTTTTGATCTGTGCCCCCACTATCTGGCAATGTCATCTCTCCTATGCTCATATCCTTCCTGATGGATTCAACAAAGTGTTCTATACAGCATACAAACAAGTCAAGGGAGAATGGGCAACCCTGCCTGGCCCCAGACCTGATGAGGAAGCTATCCATTTCCCAGCCATTGGTTTGGACTGCATTACAGATATCAGTGTAGAGCGGTCGGATCCAGTTCTTGATTCCCTCCATAAAGCACATTTTGGAGAGCACGCCCATCAAGTCAAGTCAAGTCAAGTTTATTCGTCACATACACATACGAGATGTGCAGTGAAATGAAAAGTGGCAATGCTCGCGGACTTTGTGCAAAAAGACAAACATCTCGTACGTGCGTGATACCTGTCGAAGGCCTTCTCCTGGTCCAAGATGACCAGGTAAGCATCCACTCCTCTGTCCTGCACGTGTGGCGATGGTACCTCTGAGCAGTGGAAGGCTGCCCGGGATAGTCAGGTATAGGACGGGATCACCTGTCTCAGAAAAGGCTTGATGCGGTTAATGAAGGCCTTGGACAGGATATTCTAGTCCACATTTAGTAGTGAGGTAGGTCTCCAATTCCATTGTTCCAAATGAACTTTGTGCTGTAATTCTGAGCGGGACTGAGAGTGAATTGGAAGTCAGATGACTGTGAAGTTGCTCAGAGTGAGAGGGCACTGTGCAGCTTCCTAGGGTGGAGAGAATAGCACACATACGGTTAAAATTATATTCAACAATTTATTTCCTTCCACAGTTTCAAATGCAATTTTAATACATTTTCTTGCCTCCCGAGGGCACCATTTAAAATAATAAATTACGAAAAACAAGTCCCAAACTAGATTAAAGTGTTCAACGGAAGGGAATGATTCCATATGGTTACCAAGCCAAGAGATAGAATATTTGGCCTCTGAAGTGACGACAACAACAACTTACATTTATATAGAAGTTTAAAGCTTTCATGATCGCAACACATTTGAAGGAGCATTACGGGAGAGAGACATAACTAAAACTGATTCTGCAAACCCTGTGACTTCACATTGTCAAAGGATTGCGTTCCGGGTTTTATAGGGAATCTTAAGGGAGGCAGAGACAAACAAAGGGAGGCAGAGACAACAAAGTTCAGGGACAACATTCCAGAGTGTGAGACCTTCCAGCCCAAGTCAAGGCGGACAATTGAAACAGTTCAGAATCAGAATGTTTAACAGACCAATACTGGCAAAGTGCCGAAAAGTCTGAAGAAAGGTCCCGACCCGAAATGTCTGAGTTACTCCAGCACTTTGTGTCTATCTTTGTCGAAAACCGACCTGTTTTGTCCTTTTCCAATTCTGACGTAAGGAACTGGACCTGAAACGTCAACTGTTCCTCTCTCCACACAGGCCGAGTGTTTCCAGTATTTTCTGATTTTATTTCAGATTTCCAGCATCTGCAGCTCCTCGATTTTCACTGGACGAGTGCAGTAAACTAGGTTGAAATTCAGGAAATGGGGAAGAACAAGGCAATGAAGTGGTTTGAAAACAAGGATGGAAATATGAAAACCAAGGCATTGTTTAACCAGGAGCCGATGTGCATCTCCAAGGTCAGAGCTGCTGAGTGAGTGGGGATTGATGCAAGTTAAAACACACACTACAGCTGCTTGAAAGCCCTGCTGTTAATAGAGATTAGCAGAGACTGTTAGTCAGGAGTGCACAGGAATGGTTCATGCTTGAGGTATAGGCAGAAGGTGAGCTGAGGCCAGAGACAGATCAAGCGATGGTCTGTGGTGGAAATCTGCAACAACATCTGCAGTCGGAAGATCAGATAATCTACAAGCTAGCTCAACCTCAGACAGTTGGTTGAGAGAATCCAACATGAAAACGGATTGTAGTCAACGGACTGCTTGCATTGGGCAAGTGAAAAAAAGAATAGGTTTATGTGTTGAATTCTAATCTGGTTTCACCTGGGGCCTTGTTAACCAACCAGGACTCGCTGAGTGAAAGTGGCTCCGCAATTAGAGAGATTGAGAGCAGTGTGAAGTCAATCCGCTCAGCATTGCTCTTCTGCTTAAAGGCACTAAAGCAGCATAAAGTTTGGACAGAGAGAGGAGGCCAACACACCCTTTCACCAATGTTTACTGCAGTGCGAGCTGGCGACTTAGTTCTCCATACTTGTGTCCAAAAGCTTCCAGCTGAAATTTTGATCAGATCACGGTGCAGCAGGAGAAAGGGGCAACAAGACAGGTGGTGAGATCTGAATCATTGAGATGTAAGGATGAGTTATAGCTTGAGTTATAGGGGTAGGTTGGATAGGTTGGGACTTTCTTCTATGGAGTGCTGAGGGATGACCTGAGAGGTGTACAAGATCATGAGGGCATGGATCAAGTGAACCTTTTTTTCCCAGGGTTGAGAACCTCACGTTGTAGAGGATTCTACAACTAGAGGGCATGGGCTTAAGGTGAGCGGGGAAAGTTTAAGAGGAAGCTCAGGGGCAACTTTTTCACTCAGACAGTATTCCGTATCTGGAATGAGCTGCCAGAGGAAGCTATAGAAGTGGATACAATGACAACTTTTAAAAGACATTTAGACAGTTGTATGGATAGGAAGGGTTAAGTGGGATATAGACAAAATGCTGGCAAATGGGATGTGCCAACTTGGTCTGTATGGACAGCTTGGGGTGAAGGGACTGATTCCATGCTGCATTGTTCTATGATTCTATGAGAAATAAAGAAAGGCCAAGCTCAGATCAAGTGTCAATGTTTGTAATAAACACCTTAACCTGACATAGAACAGCAGCAAAGTACATTACATGATCTGGCCATAAACAATTACATGATCTGGACATACCATTTCACACCTCATTAGTCATAAGAGGCACTCCTGTGAGTTGCAACCTCTGCTCATGTCAAGTAATAGAACTCAGTGATCTGAGTGTCTGTGATTATTGCACCTTTCTTTCTCTCACTTTATTTCAAGCGATTCATAGTCATAGAGTAATACAGCACGGAAACAGGCCCTTCAGCCCAACTGATCCATGCCGACCAAGATGCCCCATCCAAGCTAGTCCCGTTTGCCTGTGTTTGGCCAATATCTCTCGTAACCTGTCCACGTTTATTTTAAATGTTGTTATTGTTCCTGTCTCAACCATTTCTTCTGGGAGCTCGTTCCATATACCTATGTGTGAAAATGTTACCTCTCAGGTTCCTATTAAATCTTTCCCATCTAACCTTAAACCTATGCCCAGTTAGTTCTTGGTTCCAGAGTCTTGGGAAAAGACTGTGCATTCACCCTATCAATGCTCCTCATGATTTTATTCAGTATAAGATAGTCCCTCAGCATCCTGCGCTCCAGGGAGGTTTCTGGAATATTCTTGGGGGGCAGCGTCAGCAACAAGGCGGGAGTTCACAAAGGCCATTTGAGGGTGGCTAGTGATCTATGTTGCCCCTCAAGTCCATAATATATTCTTCCCCTGTCACCCTACACCTGTGCCCTCTAGCTCTTGATTCCCGACCCTGTACTAGTATGTATGACTATGTATGTCACTGAAAGTAAGCATGCAGGTACAGCAGGCAGTGAAGAAAGCTAATGGCATAATGGCATTCATTGCGAGAGGATTTGAGTTTAGGAGCAAGAAGGTCCTACTGCAGTTGTACAGGGCACTGGTGAGACCACACCTGGAGTATTGTGTGCAATTTTGGTCTCCTAATTTGAGGAAGAACATTATTGCTATTGCGGGAGTGCAGCGTAGGTTCACCAGGTTAATTCCCTGGATGGCGGGACTGACATGTGATGAAAGATTGGGTCGACTGGGCTTGTATTCACTGGGTTTTAGGATGAGAGGCGATCTTATAGAAACATATACAATTCTTAAAGGATTGGACAGGCTAGATGCAGGAAAAATGTTCCCGATGTTGGGGGAGTCCAGAACCAGGGGTCATAGTTTAAGAATAAGGGGTAGGCCATTTAGGACTGAGATGAGGAAAAACTTTTTCACCCAGAGAGTTGTGAATCTGTGGAATTCTCTGCCACAGACGGCAGTGGAGGCCAATTCACTGGATGTTTTCAAAGGAGAGTTAGATTTAGATCTTTGGGGTAAAGGAATCAAGGGATAGGGGAAAAAAGTAGTAATGGGGCACTGATATTAGATGATCAGCCATGATCATATTGAATGGCAGTGCTGGCTCGAAGGGCCGAATGGCCTACTCCAGCACCTACTTTTATATTTGTCTAATCAACTCAAATTCACTGCACAACGCACCAGCGATTTGTCCTGATCGACCAAGTTCCTCATTGGAGACCTTTATCTTTAATTGGACTTTATCTTGCACTAAATGTTATGCAGTTTATCCTGTATCTGTACACGGCGGGCAGTTTGATTGTAAACATGTACAGTCTTTTTGATGACTGGATAGCAGGCAACAAAACAGCTTTTCACTGTACCTCGGCTACACATGACAATAATAAACTAAACAAAACTAAAAAAAATCATCGATAATCCTTCACCTCCACCTCAGTCATGACCAGTGTCATCCAGTCTCTGTTGATCAGCACCCTATCCATCTGCACGCACACAAGGTGGTTAAAGACTTCAGTAAGGGGAATGTCAGAAATTCCACCTGTATTTCCAAAGTCAAGCAAGAAAAATTCCCGACACACATTGCGGGTCTGGAGAACAAAGGATAAATGACGTTTTGTGTCCCGACTCGAAACATCACCAATCCACTTTCTCCAGAGATAGTGCCTGAGCCACTGAGTTACTCCAGCACTTGGTGTCTTTTTTTTTGCTAAACCAGCATCTGCAGTTCGTTATTTCTACTCTAAGAAAATCCCAGAATATGAATGAGCTCGGATTCATCCAATGCTGTACACAGCACAGCTCCAGGTCCGTTAGTCAACCCCACAAACAACATGTGCAAAATATTTAACTGCCTCATTCATCAATAATAGCCAAAATTATGAAGTCTCTAACCAGTAACCTGCTCATCGATTTTCTGTTTAAAAGATGTTAGTTAAAAATGGCTGTTGCTCTTTGATTAACTTTCCTGGATCATTGTAACTAATAATTCTGCGTTAGCGTGGCCTACTTCTATTCTTCAATCCAAGTCAGATAGCTTGTTGACAGAAGTTTTTGCCTCTCAGCACTTTCTCATATTCTCAGCAGGCTTAGCTGCCATCAATGTTTAATGCTGCAGGAACAACTCCAACTGCAAGATCCCGAGGCTCAGAGCTTCAAACCTTTGCAAACCAAGACTTGAAGAAAGTAATTCTGTTTGACTATATCAGGTACAACCTGATCTGATGGAAAAATCATGTCCAATCAAATTCTATACCCCACCCATCCACCTTCCCTCAACAATGTTCCCGATGTTGGGGGAGTCCAGAACCAGGGGCCACAGTTTCAGAATAAGGCGTATGCCATTTAGAACGGAGATGAGGAAACACTTTTTCACACAGAGAGTTGTGAGTCTGTGGAATTCTCTGCCTCAGAGGGCGGTGGAGGCCGGGTCTCTGGATACTTTCACGACAGAACTAGATAGGGCTCTTAAAGATAGCAGAGTCAGGTGATATGGGGAGAAGGCAGGAATGGAGTACTGATTGTGGATGATCAGCCATGATCACATTGAATGGGCTTGAAGGGCCGAATGGCCTACTCCTGCACCTATTGTCTATTGTCTATCAAGACATCCTTCTCTCAACTTTTTGTTTAAGAAAGAACAGCAGATGCTGGAAAAATCGAAGGTAGACAAAAAATGCTCGGTAGCTCAGAGTAACTCAATGGGATGGGCAGCATCTCAGGAGAGAAGGAATGGGCGACGTTTCGGGTCGAGACCCTTCATCTTTTCTTGCCTCCTGCCTTTCCTGTCTACTGAACTTGCTGTCATTGACTTTAGACTTTAGAGATACAGTGCAGAAACAGGCCCTTTGGCCCACTGTGTCCACGCCGACCAGCAATCGCCACGCACACTAGCACTATCCTACACACTAGGGACAATTTACAATTTTACCAAAGCCAATTAACCTACGAACCTGTATGTCTTTGGAGTGTGGGAGGAAACCGGAGAAAACCCACACAGTCACGGAGAGAACGTACAAGCTCCGTACAGACAGCACCTGTAGTCAGGATCAAACCTGGGTATCTGGCACTGTAAGGCAGCAACTGTACCCATTGCACTGTCCTACTGGGTCTTCTGTACTGACTGACAGCCTCACATGTGCCTTGTTACTGCTGTGGATCCCACACTCCGGCTAATTTAGTTTAAACCCTCACAAATAGCTCTCGCAAGCCTGCCTGCCAGGATAATGGCTCCCCTCCAGTGCAGGGGAAACTTGTCCCTCTTGAAGACTTCACCTCTGCTCCAGAAGAGATTCCAGTGGTCCAAAACTCTAAACCTTGCCCACTACACTAACTCCACAGCCACACATTCATCCATCCTATCCTCCTATTTTTACTCTCGCTAGCACTTGGCATTAGGAGTAATATATTGATTACTACACTTGAAATTATTTTTAACCCTTTGCCTCACCCCCTGTATTCACTCTGCTGGACCTCATCCTTTGTCATTTGTGCCAACATGCACAACAACCTCTGGCTGCTCACTCTCCCCCTTGAGAATGTCATGCAGCCTCTCCGAGACATTCATGACCCAGGCAGTGGGGAGGCAACACACCATCCTGGTGTATCAGCTGCGGCCATAGAATCGCCAGTCTGTTCCCCTAACCGTCACTTCTCCTATCACCATGGCTCCATCTGATTACCACTGTCCCCGCTGTACCTCAGAGCCTGACTTGTGCCGCATACCTGGCTGCTGCCAGTAGAGGAACTCAGCAAGCCAGGCAACTTCTGCGGAGGGATCGATGCAGTCTGAACCATTCAATTCCTCTGGCACTTTATTATTTTTTTGCTCCAGATTCCAGCATCTGCAGTCTCGTGTGTCTCCAAAAGGGTATTCTTGTTTTTTGCATGGAATGGCCACTGGAGATTCCTGCACTCTCGACCTAACTCCTTTGCTTGGTGGTTATCCAACTACTTTCTGCCTGCACCTTTGGTGCTTCGATCTCACTAGAATTCTTATCCATCCCGAATGATCCTGAATGCGATAAGTTCCATTTCCGGCTCCAGTTCCGTCACGTGGCCAGCCTCGGGCTGTAGCTGTTCACCTGCCACAGATATAGCCACCTGTGACACTGGAAGATGGCCTGGTTTCCCACATCATGCAGAGGGAGCATCCACTGCCCGACCTGCCATCCAACAGTACGTGGACTAAAGAATTAAAAGGACCTTACCTTATCTGACCTGAACCGTCTCCTCAGCCTTGTCGCCAAAGCCTCTTGAGTCTAATAAATATGTTAATTAATGAGCCCAGACAAAATTGAACAACAACATTCCAGACTGATCACTTAAGTGAAAATAAAATATAAATGAGTCAAAAGTAAAGGAGTCACGGGTCAAAGGTCAAGAGAGCTAAAAGTGTTTAATTGTCACATGCTCCGGCAATGGAACAACGAAAGTCTTACCAGTTGCAGCTTAACAGGTCCGTAAACGCAATAATACTGACAATAATAAATAATGCAATAAATTAATAACCATAATACTAGGAAACCATAATAATGCAAAACTGAGGTCTGTAGTGCAACCAACGACCAACCAACAAAGTCCATAGAAGATCATAGTTGCTGAGGTTAGTGTTGTGGAATGAATGGATGAGGAAAGCACGGATTGAAGAGATGGCGGAAGTAGTCTTGATGAAGCGGCTTCAAAAAGTAATGGATAAATACATTAAAGGGGTGCGAGGCAGGAGTAGGGAATAAAATAATCTTTAAAGAGCTGGCAGAAGGACAATGGACCTGCAGCTTCCCTGGCTGAATGATTCCCCCAAACGCAAGAAAACCCCCGTCCTTGCGTCAGGTGAAGGCAGCCAGGGCCTGAGCCTCGACGGTGCCGAGAACGGACAGGACACGGGTCGTGTGAAAATAACGCACGTTTAAAACAAAAGGGGAAGAAAGGGTGGCTGTAGCCTGAGTGCAAACCCAATAACAGGAGAAGATGAAATATTTCAAGTGGCGCTCGGTTGATGACAAGAGACAAAAGCAGCTCGGGGGCTTTTCCATCTCCACCACCCCCACCCGCCTCCCCTCTCCTTTTTAACAACTTTAATTGGCAGAGTTCGGATTCCGTCTCCTCAGGTGCCCTTTAAGAAGTAGACACCAATGGTGACCGAGACTTTCTTCATTTACAAAGGTCAGGGAGCAGCGGCTAGCCTGTGAGCAATCATTTAAAATTCGATTGATCCCCATTTGTAGTCAGGCCAAATAGCATAAGAGACATTTCAGCTATATTGTAATTACAAAGGCTCGGAGGCAACAGTAAATATAAGAGCACACATCCAAGATGTGTAGATGTTTGCACTCACATTGCAGGCATCTTTAGTGCCATCATTTTTCTGTTGGTGAAGACAGGCAACAATCAGCAAGGCATCACGCATGCAGATGGGGGTGGGATGGATAACAGATGCATGCTGACAATAGAAAGAATTCTTCACTCTGAACTCAAGTTTGATTGTGAATCAGAGCATCTGTATTGTTTTGAACTACCAAACCGGCTAAGAAGCAGCAGCTGGGGAGGGGAAGGGAGAAGGAGACTGTACAAATTGATAAACTCAATGCCTCTTGCTCACTCAAAATGAGAAATCTGGTGTTATCATGAAGGGCACGGATTCTGCCAGCAAAGAGCTGAACACCCCAACACCAGGATCAGTCTGTGGGGGACCCCACAACATCAGGGTCAGTCTGTGGGGGACACCAGGATAAGCCTGTGGGGGACCCCCCCAACACCAGGATCAGTCTGTGCTGGGCACACCACTGCAACAGGAGGACATAGAACAGTACAGCATACAACAGACCCTTCGGCCCACAATCTTGGTGCTAAAAATGATGCAAAATTAAACTAATCTCCTCAGCCTGCACGTCATTCATATCCCTCTATACCCTGTATATCCATGTGCCTATCTAAAAGGCTCTTATATGCCCCTATCGTATCTCCCTCCACCCCCACCCCTCGCAGTGCGTTATAGGAACTCACCACTTTCTATGTAAAAATATTACCCCGCACATTTCCTTTAAACTTTGCTCCTCTCACTTTAAAACGATGTCTTCTATTCTTTGACATTTCAACTCTGGGTAAAAGGTTCTGACTGTCTACCCAATCTATGCCTCTCATAATTTTACATTATTCTATCAGGTCTCCAGAGAATATTTATTCACCTGGGACTGATGTGGGAGGAGGTATAACATTTTGAGACTGCACTTGCCAGTTACCAGATGCTTATTACTGCTTAAAGCATTGGCACATTTCTTTTTGGATGATAATGTTACATTGCTTGGATACATGCCACAGTTGCTCGGGTAGACATTTGTCCTCAGTACGCTGGATGGATTAGTGCCTGGTGCAAGCAAAGTGGAAACATAATGAGTGACCTCCTTATATCTTTCTGGCCCTTAGCAACTTCGAGGAAGCAGATGATTAGCCCTTCAACCATTCTGCCACAGTCAGCTTGAATAAATACTCATGTTGCTTTCAAATACAAAGAGGCTCAGTCCCAAATAAAATTAAAAACAGGACAGTATTTAAAAGACAATTCGACAGGTACATGGATAGGAAAGGTTTACAGGGATATGGGTGAAGCGTGGGGAAATGGGACTAGTTTACATGGGACATCTTTGTCGGCATGGACGAGTTGGGCCTGTTTCCGTACTCTATGACTCTATGACTCTGTCTTCCCTGCTTCAGGTTACAGGTGGATGTAAAATAATCTCAACTTCACCTACCTTCATAAACACACAACCTCGCTGACATCACCTCCACCACAGATTCCTTCTAGTGGAAGGAATCCACTAATTGCTTCTCAACATGTCCTCCAACTGCATTGCAGCCTTCCAATTCTGCACCCACCCTCCACAGAGTTGCTTTTCCAATTTCTGCCAGGGTAGTTAAATCACTTGAGGTCACTGTGGACATTGCTCACGACTGCGACTAAGGTAATCCACCCTTCTTTGTCCCCTCGGCCCCAATAGATACAGGGTTAGATACAGGGAAGTGTACAGATAGAAACATAGAAACATAGAAAATAGGTGCAGGAGTGGGCCATTCGGCCCTTCGAGCCAGCACCGCCATTCAATATGATCAAGGCCCAGTGTCCACAAAAACAAACAAGGAAAGATTTGCTATTGGATTTAGTGATGGGACACGAAATAGAACAGATAAGGGAATGAAAAGCAGGGGAACATCGAGGCAAGAGTGAAGAGTCAAGAATGGAACAACATAAAGTGTAAGATACTGTAATATGAATATATATAGAATAATAAGGGGGATCTAATACGAGCAGGAAAAATATATTTTTCAAAGAACAAACAAAGCACTCATGAATAAAGATACAAAGGGAACAAGGTAAGGGACAAGTATATTAAGCACATAATTACATACAATGAAATACAATGACATTTATAAAAACAAGGAAGGCAAAAAGAAACTACAAAATTGAAATCTGAAATTAAAATGTAAATCAATAAAATGAGATTGGGTGAAGATTGGTGACACAGGTGGGTATCAAAAATATTAAATTGTTCATTCACTATGGGTGCATCTTGGTCAGCAGGGAGGGGCAGGTTGGGACAAAGGGCCCGTTTCTATGCTATTTGACTCCATGATTCTTGGTCAATCCTTTAGGATCAAGGATGACATCTTAATTCCAGCTCTGTGGGTTCTGGAGCCAATGTGGAAATCACAGCCTCTTCCGCAGATGGGGCAAGCATGGTGAGGGACCCATCTATCTCCTGCTCTCATCTCGCTGCTACCATGGGTAGGAAGGTATTGGAGTCTGAAAACCGTAACCACCAAGTTCATGAATGCTACATCTCAACAACCATCGGAGTTTTGAACACGACACAACACCAACTGAACTGTGAACAATGGACTGACTGCTTTTAGTTCAACTATGCACTTTGGGCCTTTTTGCACTAGTATTGGGATCATTAATTTATTGATTCGTTTTTGTTTATTGTATTATCTGTGAGCATTGTATTACAGGCCGGTTATGCTGCTGCAAGTAATCATTTCATAGTTCTGTTGTCGGTACATATAACAATTATACACACTTGGCTCCTGCTCTCGCCACCTCTCCTCTCATAAAGGGCAAGGGTCAGGTTGGCCATCCTCACCTTACAACCCACTCCCCACCCACAATGTCCACCCGCTTCTAAATAACGTCACGGCCAGGCACACCGTCTCTCTCCCCCTACCACACAACTCCAACTTGTGTCGTTTCTGCAGTCTCCTCATTCCACAACCTGCAACAGTACAGCACAGGAACAGGCCCTTCGGCCCACAATGTCCGTGCTGAACACGATATCAAGTTAAGCGAATCTCCTCTGCCTGCATATGATGCATATCCCACCATTGTCTGCATATCCATCAAAGGTCATCAACCCTGAAGCACTAACTGTTTCTCGCTCCACAGACTCTGCCCTGTGTGCTGCACATTTGCCATTTGTATTTCACCCTAACCAGAAGAGGTAGAAGCTTATGCTGACCGATTCAGAGGAGACGAGCAGACGGCTCAAGTGGAGCATAAAGGTCAGCAAAGACTTGCTGGTTGTGCTCGTGCCATTTCCCTACTTAATGTGGCAATCTCGTCTCAGAAACTGTCGAGTGCAAGTGCTTACTCCGCTGCTTTTATCTGTCTTGCCCTACGATTTAGGAGAATTAACGGCACACTGCAGGCAGCCTCATTGAACGCATTTCTGCTGTCAGATGCAGATCAGCGTTTAAACATGGCGCTACAAATGAAGCATCCGTTTAATGAAGACTTTGAGGAAACAACACAATTGCTGCTGCAAGTGATGCGGCAGTGGTGCATGCCCGAGGCGAGCAGAACCAGCTGCATTCACCACCGAGGGCAAGGTTCCATCAAACAATTTCCTGACTCACAGACATATACAAGGGCAAGCTCGTCTCAGCTTGGTGCCCAGCCTGAAGGAGCCAAGGGCATTATCCGGGATCAGCTCCCTGGGAATTGTCAGTCGGTTCAGAGGACTCAGTCTCAGGCTTCGGGACTCGATACCAAATGAGATCAGTCTCATGCTCAGCAATGCTGTCAGTCACACTGAATTGAAAGGAACCAGTGTGGGTGCCTCAGCAACCCAGGCATACAGCAGTCCAATGCCCTGCATTGCTGGCAGGCCGACTCTGTTGACATTTCTTGCCTCTTAGATGAAAATAAATTATTTCCTTTCTTAAACCATAGTGCTAACAGCATGTTGAATGAACGACAGGAAACCCACATATGGACAAAGTATGAGATGGAGAATGCTGGACTGAAGCGAGGAAGCAGAGACCAGTGTAGGTGAGGAAAGAAACTGGGTGTAACCAAGGAAGACGCTAACTAGGACAGAGACAAGAGTCTCCACAGCTATACACGAGAGTGCCAGCTGAATGGTGGCATCAAGGTCTGGTTTGTTAACTCGAACACAGAAATAAAGGATCTTATAGAGAGTGGTGGACCCTGCCCACTCTGTCACAGGTACTGACCTCACCATCATCGAAAATATCTACAGGATGCATTGCCTCAAAAAGGCAGCCGGATATCATCAAGGATCCACACCACCCTGGCCACTCTCTCATCTCACTGCTACCATCAGGAAGAAGGTACAGGAGCCTGAAAACTGTGATCTCCAGGTTCTTCCCAGCAACCATCAGGCTCTTGAACACTGCACGACACTAACCTCAGCAACTGTGATCTTCTATGTACTTTGGTTTTGTGCTCTTATCGTTACCCAATATTATGGTTATTAATTTATTGTAGTGTCGATTATTGTATATTTATCTATGCTTGTTGCGTTAACAGGTCTGTAAAATGGCAGCAAGGAAGAATTTCATTGTCATACGACAATTAAACGCTTTTGATTCATGAGCCACAATTCAAAGCCTGTCCTCCAAAGAAACAGGAACATCCTTTGCTTCAAGCCACAGTCGCATTTTGACCTCAGCTGAGCTGTAATAACAACAGGAAAAGACAAAGTGCTGGAGTAACTCAGCGGGTCAGGCAGCATCTCTGGAGAACATGGACAGGTGACATTTCAGTTCAGGATCCTTCTTCAGTCTGGAGGGCCTGCTTCCTTGGTGTACGGCTCTTTAGAGTTACAGCAAAATTTGGATAAACAGTCGTGAGTGTAGAGGGGGTATGGTAGGGCTGGGAATGCATCCTTGTGGAGTACAGGTGTTGGGAATTGTCGAGGAGGAGGATTTGTCACCTATCCTCATTTGTCGGAAGTAAAGGATCTTGATGCAGAGGGGGAGTCCTATGTCCAGGAGTTTAGAGATGTTTAGTTGGGTTTGTGGTGTTGAAAGTGGAGCTGCAGTCAATAACTAGGAGTCTATCGTAAATGCCCTTGTTACTCAAATGAGCAGGGATGAGTGTAGGGCTATGGAGGTGGCATCTGTCACTTACTGCATCCATATGCCATTCTTTGATGTATCCACCTCTCACTTGGCAGGCTTTGGCCCACCCCAACTTTCTTTCCAGGTCTCTCGTCCCCACTCCATCAGACTGAAGAAGTGCTTCGACCTGAAACACATCTGTCTGTTCCCTCCACCGATGCTACCTGACCCACTGAGTTTGTCCAGCACTTTGTTTCTTTGCTGAAGATTCCAGCATCTGCAGTCTCTTGTGACTCCCATCAAACACTGTAGTTCAGTGATCTGGTGTTTCTTTGTATTCGGGTTTCCGTAGCAGTGGTGCCCCAAACATAGCAAAAAACACGAATAAAATGTAGCCCTGTACCACATGATATATGAGGCGGGATGAACAAAAGCTTGGTTGAATATCTAGATTGAGAAGATCAAGGAGGAACGGAGGTGTTGATGGATGATGAAGTTTAGGGAGGCAATTACAGCGTTTAGGGTCTTGGCAGGGAAAGGCATGCAAGCACAACCCTCTGCTCTCAATCATGTGTACACAACCCATTCTGAGGTGCTGCACGACATCTTGATTAATGTGCCGAGAATTCATGTGAACACAGAATCTTTCATTAATTCCGTATGATCAGACTTGGAAAATAGTTTGGGAAGTCTGCAGACCCAGTACAAGATCTCCACTTCTATCAGGTGTAATCAGTGGACCACAGTTATAGCACAGGGCTTTGACACTGTTGGCTCTGCAACCTATTTAGGAAAGCACCAATATAACTCAATGAAAGTTAAGATATTTAATTAGAGCCATTCGACCCACCTTGTCCATGCCAACCAAGTTAGCATACTGGGCTAGTCCCATTTGCCTGCATTGAGCCCATATCCCTATAAACCCTTCTTATGTGTCAAAATGTCTTTTCAAACTTATAATTTTATCCTCTTTTATAGCATTCTCTGGCAGATCATTCCAGATACTCTCAGTTAAAAAGTTGCCCCTGAGATGCCTTTTAAATCTCTCCCCTTCCACCTTAAGCCTGTGCCCTCTAGTTTAAGAATCCTCTACCCTGGGAGTTTACTATGTCCATGTCACATGATCTTGTACACCTCAATAAGGTCACCCATCAGCCTCATATGCCGCAAAGAAAAAGGGTCCCAGCATATCCAACCATCCCACTATTACTCAAGCCTACAAGACCAGGTAACAATCTGGAGGTAGACACAAAATGTTGGAGTAACTCAGCGGGCCAGGCAGCATCTCTGGAGAAAATGAATGGGTGACGTTTTGGATCGAGATCTTTCTTCTGGGCAATCTGGAGAATCTCTTCTGCGCCCTTTCCAACTGAATGACTTCTTCCTGTAGCTGGGCAACCAGAACGGACCAACAACTTACTCACCACTGTCGACAATGTCACCAGCCTGTAGTTCCCTAATTTCTCACTGCTCTCCATCTTAAATAACAGTTCAACATTAGCAACCCTCCAGTCTCCCAGATCTTCACCTGGAATTAATGCAGACCTTGCTGGACAGTGATGGGTGCACGGGGAGTACAGTGAGGGGCTGAGAACATATCCTTATGGAGCACCGTGTTAGACTGATATTAGAATCGTGCAGTGAACAAAGCAAGGTGACCAACTCCAGACTATTATTTTATCTTCTGGACTCGACAATATCACAGTATAGGAACATCCTTATAGACTGAATGGCTGAATAATGTAAGCATATTTACAACCAACCCAAAATACAACCAGTCCAAGATATCCTGAAATGGGAGGGAGAGGAGCCTGAGGTCGTAGTACATGTAGATACCAACAACATAGGTAGAAAAAGAGAAGAGGTCCTGAAAGGAGAATTTAGGGAGTTAGGAAGAGAGTTAAGGAGAATGACCGCAAAGGTAACAACCTCAGGATTACTGCCTGTGCCATGCGACAGTGAGAGTAGAAATAGAAACATAGAAACATAGAAATTAGGTGCAGGAGTAGGCCATTCGGCCCTTCGAGCCTGCACCGCCATTCAATATGATCATGGCTGATCATCGAACTCAGTATCCCGTACCTGCCTTCTCTCCATACCCTCTGATCCCCTTAGCCACAAGGGCCACATTTAACTCCCTCTTAAATATAGCCAATGAACTGGCCTCGACTACCCTCTGTGGCAGAGAGTTCCAGAGATTCACCACTCTCTGTGTGAAAAAAGTTATTCTCATCACGGTTTTAAAGGATTTCCCCCTTATCCTTAAGCTGTGACCCCTTGTCCTGGACTTCCCCAACATCGGGAGCAATCTTCCTGCATCTAGCCTGTCCAACCCCTTAAGAATTTTGTAAGTTTCTATAAGATCCCCTCTCAATCTCCTAAATTCTACAGAGTATAAACCAAGTCTATCCAGTCTTTCTTCATAAGACAGTCCTGACATCCCAGGAATCAGTCTGGTGAACCTTCTCTGCACTCCCTCTATTGCAATAATGTCCTTCCTCAGATTTGGAGACCAAAACTGTACGCAATACTCCAGGTGTGGTCTCACCAAGACCCTGTACAACTGCAGTAGAACCTCCCTGCTCCTATACTCAAATCCTTTTGCTATGAAAGCTAACATACCATTCGCTTTCTTCACTGCCTGCTGCACCTGCATGCCCACTTTCAATGACTGGTGTACCATGACACCCAGGTCTCGCTGCATCTCCCCTTTTCCTAGTCGGCCACCATTTAGATAATAGTCTGCTTTCCTGTTTTTGCCACCAAAATGGATAACCTCACATTTATCCACATTATACTGTATCTGCCAAACATTTGCCCACTCACCCAGCCTATCCAAGTCACCTTGCAGTCTCCTAGCATCCTCCTCACAGCTAACACTGCCCCCCAGCTTAGTGTCATCCGCATGGAGCGAGGTGGAGGATAAATGCGTGGCTGAGGGACTGGTCCAGTGGGTATGGATTCAAGTTTCTGGATCATTGGGACCTCTTTTGGGGAAGGTGCGACCTGTACAGAAAGGACGGGTTGCACTTGAACTCGAGGGGGACCAATATCCTGGCGGGGAGATTTGCAAAGGCTACTGGGGAGACTTTAAACTAGAACGGTTGGGGGGAGGGACTCAAATAGGGAAATCTAGCAGTCAGTGTGTGAGGCAGGAGGCAGAGAAGGGTAGCACTCTGACCCAAAATGTAGGGGAGAAAGAAGAAAAAGACAATAAACAGAGAATATGAGGGGGTGGGTTTCTTAAATGTGTATATTTTAATGCTAGGAGCATTGTAAGAAAGGTGGATGAGCTTAGAGCCTGGATTGACACCTGGAAGTATGATGTTGTGGCGATCAGTGAAACATGGTTGCCGGAGGGCTGTGATTGGAAACTAAATATTCCAGGATTTTGTTGCTTCAGGTGTGATAGAATTGGAGGGGCAAGAGGTGGAGGTGTTGCATTGCTTGTCATGGAAGATATTACAGCAGTGCTTTGGCAGGATAGATTAGAGGGCTCATCTAGGGAGGCTATTTGGGTGGAACTGAAAAATGGGAAAGGGGTAGCAACACTTATAGGGGTGTATTATAGACCGCCAAATGGGGAGCGAGAATTGGAAGAGCAAATATGTAAGGAGATCGCAGATATTAGTAGTAAGCACAAGGTAGTGATTGTGGGAGATTTCAATTTTCCACACATAGACTGGGAAACATATTCTGTAAATGGGCTGGATGGTTTGGAGTTTGTAAAATGTGTGCAGGATAGTTTTTTGCAGCAATACATAGAGGTACCTACTAGAGAAGGGGCGGTGCTGGACCAGGAAATGCGACAGGTCAGGTGGCAGAGGTATGCGTTGGGGAACAGTACGGGTCCAGTGATCACAATACAATTAGTTTCAATATAATTATGGAGAGGGTCAGAACTGGACCTAGGGTTGAGATTTTAGATTGGAGAAAGGCTAACTTTGAGGAGATGTGAAAGGATTTAAAAGGAGTGAATTGGGACATTTTGTTTTATGGGAAAGATGTGGAAGAGAAATGGAGGACATTTAAAGGTGACATTTTAAGAGTACAGAATCTTTATGTCCCTGTTCAGTTGATAGGAAATAGTAAAAATTGGAAAGAGCCATGATTTTCAAGGGAAATTGGACACGGTTCAGAAAAAGAGAGAGATCTACAATAATTATAGGCAGCATGGAGTAAATGAGGTGCTTGAGGAGTATAAAGAATGTAAAAAGAATCTTAAGAAAGAAATTAGAAAAGCTAAAAGATATGAGGTTGCTTTGGCAAGTAAGGTGAAAGTAAATCCAAAGGGTTTCTACAGCTATGTTAATAGCAAAAGGATAACGAGGGATAAAATTGGTCCATTAGAGAGTCAGAGTGGACAGCTATCTGCAGAGCCAAAAGAGATGGGGAAGATATTGAACAATTTATTTTCTTCGGTATTCACCAAGGAGAAGGATATTGAATTATGTGAGGTAAGGGAAACAAGTAGAGTAGCTATGGAAACTATGAGATTCAAAGAAGAGGAAGTACTGACACTTTTGAAAAATATAAAAGTGGATAAGTCTCCAGGTCCGGACAGGATATTCCCTAGGACATTGAGGAAAGTTAGTGTAGAAATAGCAGGGGCTATGACAGAAATATTTCAAATGTCATTAGAAGCGGGAATAGTGCCGGAGGATTGGCATACTGCGCATGTTGTTCCATTGTTTAAAAAGGGTTCTAATAATAATAATAATAATAAATTTTATTTATGGGCGCCTTTCAAGAGTCTCAAGGACACCTTACAAAAATTTAGCAAGTAGAGGAAAAACATGTAAGCGGAATGAAATAAATAGTAGAGACACGACTAGTACACAAATTAAAGACAGAATTCAATTCAAAACACAATATGAGGCAATTCAAGCACAGATGAAAAGGGAGGGGGATGTGGGGCTAAGGATAGGCAGAGGTGAAGAGATGGGTCTTGGGCGGGACTGGAAGATGGTGAGGGACACGGAATTGCGGATCAGTTGGGGGAGGGAGTTCCAGAGCCTGGGAGCTGCCCTGGAGAAGGCTCTGTCCCCAAAACTGCGGAGGTTGGATTTGTGGATGGAGAGGAGACCGGCTGATGTGGATCTGAGGGACCGTGAGGGTTGGTAGGGGGAGAGGAGGTCAGTGAGATATGGGGGGGCCAGATGGTGGAGGGCTCTATAGGTGAGGACCAGGATTTTGTAGGTTATCCGGTGGGAGATGGGAAGCCAGTGAAGTTGTTTGAGGACTGGAGTGATGTGACGCCAGGATTTGGTGTGGGTGATGAGTCGGGCGGCTGCGTTCTGGACCAGTTGGAGTCGGTTGATGTAGGTGGAGCTGATGCCAAGGAGAAGTGAGTTGCAGTAGTCCAGTCGGAAGGAGATGAAGTAAAGTAAACCTAGTAAAGTAAATCTAAGAGTAAACTTAGCAATTATAGACCTGTTAGTTTGACGTCAGTGGTGGGCAAATTAATGGAAAGGATATTTAGAGATAATATATATAAGCATCTGAATAAACAGGGTCTGATTAGGAACAGTCAACATGGATTTGTGCCTGCAAGGTCATGTTTGACTAATCTTCTTGAATTTTTTGAAGAGGTTACTCGGGAAATTGATGAGGGTAAAGCAGTGGATGTTGTATATATGGACTTCAGTAAGGCCTTTGACAAAGTTCCTTATGGAAGGTTGGTTAAGAAGGTTCAATTGTTGGGTATTAATGGTGGAGTAGCAAGATGGATTCAACAGTGGCTGAATGGGAGATGCCAGAGAGTAATGGTGGATGGCTGTTTGTCAGGTTGGAGGCCAGTGACTAGTGGGGTGCCACAGGGATCTGTGTTGGGTCCACTGTTGTTTGTCATGTACATCAATGATCTGGATGATGGTGTGGTAAATTGGATTAGTAAGTATGCAGATGATACTAAGATAGGTGGTGTTGTGGATAATGAAGTAGATTTTCAAAGTCTACAGAGAGATTTATGCCAGTTGGAAGAGTGGGCTGAAAGATGGCAGATGGCGTTTAATGCTGATAAGTGTGAGGTGCTACATCTTGGCAGGACAAATCAAAATAGGACGTTCATGGTAAATGGTAGGGAATTGAGGAACAGAGGGATCTAGGAATAACTGTGCACAGTTCCATGAAGGTGGAATCTCATGTAGATAGGGTGGTAATGAAAGCTTTTGGTGTGCTGGCCTTTATAAATCAGAGCATTGAGTATAGAAGTTGGGATGTAATGTTAAAATTGTACAAGGCATTGGTGAGGCCAATTCTGGAGTATGGCGTACAATTTTGGTCGCCTAATTATAGGAAGGATGTCAACAAAATAGAGAGAGTACAGAGGAGATTTACTTGAATGTTGCCTGGGTTTCAGCAACTAAGTTACAGAGAAAGGTTGAACAAGTTAGGTCTTTATTCTTTGGAGCGCAGAAGGTTAAGGGGGGACTTGATAGAGGTCTTTAAAATGATGAGAGGGATAGACAGAGTTGACGTGGATAAGCTTTTCCCACTGAGAGTAGGGAAGATTCAAACAAGAGGACATGACTTGAGAATTAAGGGACAGAGGTTTAGGGGTAACATGAGGGGGAACTTCTTTACTCAGAGAGTGGTAGCTGTGTGGAATGAGCTTCCAGTGAAGGTGGTGGAGGCAGGTTCGATTTTATCATTTAAATATAAATTGGATAGTTATATGGACGGGAAAGGAATGGAGGGTTATGGTCTGAGTGCAGGTAGATGGGACTAGGGGAGAATACGTGTTCGGCACGGACTAGAAGGGCCGAGATGGCCTGTTTCCGTGCTGTAATTGTTATATGGTTATATGGTTAAAAACAATCCCAGAGGTCTACATTTCCCACAGGATGTGGGGAATTCCACCACAGGTTTAAGAATGCACTTGCCCATGTTGACAAATACGCTCTGTGTAGGAAGGAACTGTAGATGCTGGTTTACATCAAAGATAGACACAAAATGCTGGAGTAACTCAGTCGGACAGGCAGCATCTCTGGAGTGAAGGAAAGGGTGACATTTTGGGTCAGGAGTAAAGTCTGAAGAAGGGTCTCAACCCGAAACGTCACCCATTCTTTCTCTCCAGAGATGCTGCCTGTCCCGCTGAGTTACTTCAGCATTTTGTGTCTATGTTTGACAAATACTCTATCGGACCTACATAGACGTACAGTAGAGATCATACTGACTGGTTGCATTATGGCCAGATTCGGCAACTTGAATGCCCAGGAACAAAGATGATTAAAGAGAGTAGCAGACACTGCCCGGTCCATCACAGGTACTGATGTCCCCACCATCAAAGGGATCTACAGCCTCAGAAGGGCAGTCAATATCATCAAAGATCCACAAAACTGCAGCCACACTCTCATCTCACTACTCCCATTGGGGATGTGGTACAGGGGCCTGAGAACCGTGACATCCAGATACAGAACACCTTCTTCCCAGCACCAAATCCTGCTCTTGAGCATTGCACAACACTAACCACACCATGTGTGATTATGTATGGACTGTGTCCTTGGGTGCACGACAGTCTTTGGTTTTGCACGAGATGGCTACCTGGGATTACGGTTATCAATTTATTGTAACACTGGTTATCTGCGTGTTATTGCGTTTACAGGCCTGTCAGGCTGCAGCAGATAAGATCGGTTCACCCCCGGTTCAAATGACAATTAAACACTCTTGACTTGTCAGGGGTATCGGACATGGGCAACAAATGAGTGCCTTGACAGCAAAGTCCATCACTCAAGACACAATGGGTGCTCGCTAGAATTTAGGAGATTGAGGGGGGGCCTTATAGAAACTTACAAAATTCTTAAGGGGTTGGACAGACTAGATGCAGGAAGATTGTTCCCGATGTTGGGGAAGTCCAGGACAAGGGATCACAGTTTAAGGATAAAGGGGAAATCCTTTAGGACCGCGATGAGAAAAACTTTTTTCACACAGAGAGTGGTGAATCTCTGGAACTTTCTGCTACAGAAGGTAGTTGAGGCCAGTTCATTGGCTATATTTAAGAGGGAGTTAGATGTGGCCCTTGTGGCTAAAGGGATCAGGGGGTATGGAGAGAAGGCAGGTACGGGATACTGAGTTGGATGATCAGCCATGATCATATTGAATGGCGAATGGTGCAGGCTCGAAGGGCCGAATGGCCTCTATTCCTGCACCTATTCTCTATGTTTCTGTTTCTAAGAGCATTCAGCAGGTTGTGTCCACAGGTATGATGCCTGCAACATGTGATAGAGGGCGTATAGGGTGAGAGTGTGACTGGAAGCCCAATGCATACAACTGCCCTTTGACTACACAAAATACGGTAAACCTCACCTTCAAATCGATTGCATACAATTTACATATCTCAGGATGCGAAGCTACATTATTCACACTCGAAAAGGAAAATCTCAATGATTTATTCATTTCAAATTGGAAAAAAAAATTGTAAGTTAGATGAGAAGAAATGACTTCACAGGCTGAACGTTTCTTGTGGCATTAACGCAAGGCTCTTATTTTTGCATTGCCCTGAGGCTCACTGTATGCCAGTCCTTTTAATTAACAAGGTGAAGCATGCAGCAGATCCCTAATTAGTGAACATGACAACTAAATGGAAACATGAAGGCAGACGTGGCACAACTATCCAACAGCGAAGGAGGGAGAAAAGAGAGAAAAAGAGAAAATTAAAGAAAGGAAAGAAAGGAAAGAGAGAGAAAGTGGGACAAACCTAAACTCTGCTTTGGGTGATAAAGGAAGGACTGGGATAAAAGGGACATGGGTGAACATGAGTGGAGCATAGGGAGCACAGGGCAAAGGAATAGGGGACAGGGAGAGGGAAGAGATCACTACAAATTAAAGGTAAAAGTGATATAGGAAAAGGGAAGAGAGGGAATGTGGAGTTGGAGCTGGGAAGTGATGGGAAATGAGCTGGGAAGGGACAAGGGAGTACACTATCCATGGAAGCTAAGGGTAGGTCTGGGAAGGAAGGAGAGGGAATGGGAGATGTGGGGACGGAGAGGAGGGGATACATTCGGGCTGAGGGGAGGGGAGACATGGGGGATGAGGGAAGGGGGGAGACATTGGGAACAACCGGAACAAGGGAGGGAATACATGCAGGATGAGGAGAGGGGAGACGGGAGATTAGAGGGGAGATGGGGGATGAGGGGAGAGGAAACATTGGGGACATGGCGGGGGGGGGTGGGGGGGGGGTGCAATTGCTTTGGAACAGAGCAGTTTGCACAGACCCTAACCCAGAGCACGGTGGACAGAGGGTGGTAGAAATATCACGGGTTAGGGCTGGGAGTGGAGTGGCTGTCAGGAAGTGTGAGGATTTGCCAGGAGGGGGCGAGAGGTGGGGGGGGGGGGGGGGGGGGGTGGTGGTGTGAAGGGCAGCGAAAGGGAGGTTGCAATCATGAGCTGGAGGTCCAACTACAGGGAACTAGATACATCCACATCTCCCCTCCCAACAGGAACAGGAAACACAGGGAAACTCCAGACGCTGCAGGTCCTCTCACACACCATCGAGTTGGAAACGTGTAACCAGTCCTTCATTGTCACTGGGTCTAAATCCTGAACTGCCCTCCCCAACTGCACCATGGTGGGGGCGGGGGGGGGAGGCATCATCATAGAATTTAGAATGACACAGCACAGGTACAGGTCCTTCAACCCAAAATGTTAGTGCTGAACATAATGTCAAATTAAACTAATCTCCTCTGCCTGCACATAATCCAGATCTCTCTGTGCCCAGCATATTTATGTGCCTATCCAAAAGCCTCTTAAACTTCACTATCGTCTCTGCCTCCACCACCATCCCTGGCAGTGCGTTCCAACATCTATCACTTTCTGTGCAAAAAACATGCCCCCCTCACCTTAAGGAGATACCCTCAAATACCAGAGTATATAGTCGCCCTGGATACAGGTTCTGCCTGTCTACTCTATCTAGGCCCCTCAAAATTTGATATATAAATCCATCAGGCCTTCCCACAGCCACCAACATTCCACAGGAAATAATCCAAGTTTGTCCAACCCCTCCTTATAGCTAACACCCTCAAATCCAGGCAGCAAGAAGGTTCGCACAAAATGCTGGAGTAACTCAGTGGGACAGGCAGCATCTCTGGAGAGAAGGAATGGGTGACGTTTCGGGTCGAGGCCCTTCTTCAGATTGATCAGTCTGAAAAGGGACCCACCCAAAACATCATCTGTCCATTCCCTTCACAGATGTTGCCCCACCCGCTGAGTTCCTCCAGCACTTTGCGCTTTGCTTAATATTCCAACATCTGCATTCCATGTGTCGCCAATAATAAACTAAACTAGGTAGTTCATGTCAATCCCTTTACCATGGAACAGCATCAACTTTGTCAGGGAGATACTGTGGTGAACCCCATCATCAGTCGCACACAGAAAGAAATTCCACTGAAGAAGGGTCTCGACCAGAAACATCACCCGTTCCTTCTCTCCAGAGATGCTGCCTGTCCCGCTGAGTTACTCCAGCTTTTTGTGTCTATCCCAAGGAATTCTACAAACCAGGAGATCCCTTCCCACCTAGGCTATCAATTACTTCTCCAAGCTGAGAAATACAACCAGGGGACTGTTTATCAGTAGACACCACAGAACTGGGCGGCACAGCGGTAGTTGCTGACTTACAATGCTGTATGTGCAGAGTTTGTTCGTTCTCCCTGTGGCCGCGTGGGTTTTCTCCGGGTGCTCCAGTTTCCTCCCACATTCCAAAGACTTGCGGGTATGGTAAGTTAATTGACCTCTGTAAATTGTCCCTCGTGTGTAGGATAGAACTAGTGGATGGGTGATTGCTGATGGATGAGTGCAGACTTGGTGGGCCGAAGGGCCAGTTTCCATGCTGTATCTCTAAACTAAACCAATGTTCTTGGATGTTAAGTCCTGGGAAATTCAACTGAAGAACTTGATCCTGCTTCCAAAATACAGGTCCGACACAAAGAGCAGCAAGTTCCAACACTTTGCCTGGACAACATTTGACCTCCATCTGTTATCACTAAATAATAAAACAATTCTCGGGGTGCTGGTTGTGCCACCCCCACTGGATGAACAGTGACATTCGCAGCGGCCCATTACAGCATTAACTGTGTCCACCCCCCCCCCCCCCCCCCCCCCCCCCCCCCCCCCAAACCGTGTCCAGATGACAATCTAGACCTGGGTTTTTCTATTCAGTTTTAATTCCTCTAGGATTACAAAAAGCACATTCACACAATTTGTGGTGCTGCCAAGAAATGTACTCTCTTGGTGTTGGTCTGTTTCTTGCTCATCACGCGAAGCCCGAGAGTGGAATAGCTTTTCACGAAATTAAGTTGCAAATCAGATACAGCTGAGTGGCCAATAAAGAGAGCAGGTGGCAGGAACAATTTCTTCTCAGCTGTTACCATGCGACTGTATGGTCCTCTCATCAGCTAGAGTGCGGTCCTGAACTCCCATCTACCTCATTGGAGACCTTTGAACTTTCTTTAATCACTTGGATCGGAAACGTTCAGAGGGATATGGGTCAAATGCAGGCAGGTGGGATTAGTGTAGATGGGGTACCTTGGTCGGCATGGGCAAGCTGGGCTGCAGGTCGGCATGGGCAAGCTGGGCTGCAGGGCCTGTTTCCTTACTCTGTGACTTTATCGGACTTCAGTGTTACATCTTTGCACTAAATGTTGTACCCTTTATCTTTGCACTATTGACAGCTTGAGTGTGCTCATGTATAATCTTTTTCTTGACTGGATAGCATGCTAAAAGCTTTTCACTGTACCTCGGTACACATAAGAAATTAAATTAAACGAATGCAGCTACAGTACCACCAATGATCTGAACATTCATGCTTTGTTGGTAGACAGCTAGAATTGTGAAAAGTTGCTGCCGTATTTTTCTATTTGACAGCAATAATCACACCTCCAAAAGACTTGATTGGCTGTGGACCACTTTAGGATATCCTGAAAACAGATGCAATTCATCTAGTGAATGCAGGTTTTTCATTTTGATCAATAGCCAGCGGGTCAGACAGCATCTGTGGAGGGAAAGGACAGGCGAGACCCTTCTACAGACTGATTTTCATCTTGATGTTTAGAGAAGGCACGGCTTATTTTGGCTGCTGTTATACTCGTTCTCCCAAAGCACTAAGTTCTTCTAAACATGGAGGGAGATATTACGGCAGCAGCTCAAATCATTAGAACTGAATGTCACGATTTAATTGCAAAACCAGCAAAAAAAGAACAGTGAATAGAGATCACCAGCCAATCAAATTTAGGAAACTAACTTAAAAATAGACAAGTCCGTGCTGCGAAACACCAACTCTCACTTCACCTGTCCCAGCTGCTGCCATGTTAGACGTGTCAACATGTGATGTTGCATGCAAATATATTCACAGAGAAATCTCTTGAGCAATCACAATACAGATTCACACTTTGTATCTTCAGTCCCTTCTCCATAATGAACCTTCATGCTTTTGTCTTCCTCCCCACCACCACACTGCACACCAGGTGGCAATAGGCAAGGGATAACATTGTCCTCATTGTAAGCTACAAGCTAGAAAATCATGCAGAGTTAGAATAATTGTCAGAATCGAGAGAAGGTGGAACTTAAAAAGGACACAGGCAATCTGAAAGATTCCTCTGCCTGGAGCTACTGGGTTTAGATTAGATTTTTTCGAAAGCTTCCCTTTAAAGTAGTTGCCTTGGCAGAAGCAGGAGACCGTTCAGCCCTCGAGCCTGCTACTTTCCCATGAGGTCATGGTGGGTCTGTGACCCAAATTCATATCCTTCTATGCTGTATGTACCTGCAGTGCATTCATCAGCAACAATCTGTCACACAGATTTAAAATTTACCACACATTTAAAATCAGTTCAACAAGCTTAGAATCAGGGTAAACTTCTATCACCCTCTGTGTGAATTGCTTTCCAAATTAACTCAGATGGAGTCAAGACTCAAAAGAATCATTATGACTCAACTCATATCTCCAAAGAAAGGTTCTTTAGTAACTTGTCAGTTTCTTTGTTGAACTAAATTAAGGCGCATGTTGCAATCAAAAGCGCTTGAACCATTGTTTCACAGTTAACTTCTCAACAATGCTGCCTGATCTGCTGAGAATTTTCAAATTTTCAACTTTTTTTTTTTAAGGTAAAATGACCATCTTCACTTCTTACGTTCCAGCATGTTAGATTTGTTTTCCTGACACAGGACAGTGGACTCTGAGGCTACTTCCATGGAGTTATTTTCAAAAGTTTCTGAGCCCCAGTCAAAGAGATTTTGAATTTTCATTCTATGCTCTTTAACCAACATGCCATATTTCATATTGTTATCATATAATCACAAGAATTGTCAAACTAATCTAAATCCTTCTGGAACACTACCACTGAATCATCCAAGTGTTTCTCACACAGGCTTTATTTCGAGTTTGTTCTCTTTCATTCAGCATAATAACGACAGCCAATATCGCACAGTGCCATTAGGAGACTAAAAATATTGCATTGTCATTTGATCAATAATATACTTTAGTGGGATTGACGGGACATCCACATACTGTGCTTCATCGCAGACACCTAATAAGAGGAAAAGGACAATTTTACCTGATTAGTTCCACCTATCACACTCCCCCATAAAGCACCCACATTTCTGGTGGATATCGATACATGATATTAAAATCATCTGCAATCAAACAGCTAAATGTTGTTCAGTCAATACTAAATGCTCTAAGAATAGATCATCTCAAGATCACAATGATGCACTCGGGCACACTCAAACCTTACAGCTGATGGACGACATGTCAAACAAGTCTGGTCCTGGCACGGCTGGGGTTGAACCTCAACCAGCAAGGCGCCCAATAGTCCATTTCACTCATACTTGCAGGTGGAATGGCTCCAGGCAAGTTGATCGCTACAGAATACCCAGTTTATAACTGTTTCACAGCCCCAGTATGCCAGTGACTGATGCAGCCAAGTTTCTAGTCAATGGTTGTCAAACAAAATCAACAGTGGCAGAGGTTAACGCCAATGAATATCACAGGGAGAGAACCTCTAGCTCTCAGTCCAAATGACATGAATTTTACTCTTTAGTAATGAGCCAAAACCTGGATATTGTTTATAGCTTGTTACATGTCGGCACAGACTACTTCAATACCTATTGAATCTTAAAAACTGTGTAATTAATAAATGTCTTCATATCTGACCTCATGATCATAGATGAAGCAGTTGAAGGTGGTTGGGCCTGAGAGACCTGAACCCGCAGAACTGGAGTGGAAGATAGATAGAAAATGCTGGAATAACTCAGCGGGTCAGGCAACATCCCTGGAGGAAAGGAATAGGTGACTAAGGTTTTTGGTCAAGACCCTTCTTCAGATTAAGAGTCAAGGGAGAGGGAAACTAGAGGTATGAAAAGGCACGGAACAAATCAGAGCCGGCACCAATGACCTCGAAGAGGTAGAGCCTACAATGGTCCATTGTTGGCTGTGGAAGAGGTGATGACGAAGGGATACAAAGAGTGAAACTCGCAGCTGGAGTGGAAGCAGGTTATCGTCATGCTCGAGGTCTGCCACAGAAGAGATATCTCAGTAGCTCAGGATCTTGCCATTCTCTCGCTCAGTGCATTGGTGAAAGTTCACCACATCAATGTCTCCAGCACCCTCATCGCCAGGCAGTGATTGATTAGTTCACATCAAACAATGGCTACAAAGTTCTTTAAGTAATGTCTCAATGCAGCTCTTTATACAGTGCATTCAGAAAGTATTCAGACCCCTTTCACCTTTTCCACATTTTGTTACGTTACAGCCTTATTCTAATTAAATTAGAATAAATTATTTTTTTTATCATCAATCTACACACAATACATTAAAAAAATGCGAAAACAGGTATTTAGAAATTTTTGCGAAATAGTTAAAAAGAAATAACTGAAATATCACATTTACATAAGTATACAGACCCTTTGCTATGACACTCAAAATTGAGCTTCGTTGCATCCTGTTTCCATTGATTATCCTTGAGATGTTTCTACAACTGTTTCTACGACCGAGATGAGGAAAACTTTTTTCACACAGAGAGTGGTGAATCTGTGGAATTATCTGCCGCAGAAGGTAGTTGAGGCCAGTTCATTAGCTATATTTAAGAGGGAGTTAGATGTGGCCCTTGTGGCTAAAGGGATCAGGGGGTATGGTGAGAAGGCAGGTACAGGATACTGAGTTGGATGATCAGCCATGATCATATTGAATGGCGGTGCAGGCTCGAAGAGCCGAATGGCCTACTCCTGCACCTATTTTCTATGTTTCTATGTTTCTACAACTTGATTGGAGTCCACCAGTGGTAAATTAAATTGATTGGACATGATTTGGAAAGACACACACCTGTCTATATAGGGTCCCGCAGTTGACAGTGCATGTCAGAGCAAAAACCAAGCCATGAAGATGAAGGAATTGGCCGTAGACCTCCGAGACAGGATTGTGTCGAGACACAGATCTGGGGAAGGGTATAAACAATTTCTGCAGCATTGCAGGTCCCGAAGAGCATAGTGGCCTCCGTCATTCTTAAATGGAAGAAGTTTGAAACCACCAGGACTCTTCATCGAGCTGCCCGCTTGGCCAAACCGAGCAATCGGGGGACAAGGGCCTTGGTCAGTGAGATGGCCACTCTGACATAGCTCCAGAGTTCCTCTGTGGAGATGGGAGAAACTTCCAGAAGGACAACTATATCTGCAGCAATCCATCAATCAGGCCTTTATGGTAGAGTGGCCAGACCGTAGCCACTCCTCGGTAAAAGGCACATGACAGCCCGCTTGGAGTTTGCCAAAAGGCACCTAAACAACATCCTCTGGTCTGATGAAACCAAGATTCACCTGAATGACAAGCGTCATGTCTGGAGGAAACCTGACACCGCTCATCACCGGTCCAATATCATACCTACGGTGAAGCATGGTGGTGGCAGCATCATGCTGTGGGGATGTTTTTTAGCGGCAGGAACTGAGAGACTAGTCAGGATAGAGGGAAAGATGAACGGAGCAAAGTACAGAGAGATCCTTAATGAAAACCTGCTCCAGAGCATTCAGGACCTCAGACTGGGGTGGAGGTTCACCTTCCAACAGGACAACGACCCTAAGCACACAGCCAAGACAATGCAGGAGTGGCTTTGTGACAAGTCTGTGAATGTCCTTGAGTGACCCAGCCAGAGCCCGAACTTGAACCCGATCGAACATCTCTAGAGTGACCTGAAAATAGCTGTACATCGACGCTCCCCATCCAACCTGACAGAGCTTGAGAGGATCTGCAGAGAAGAATGGGAGAAATTACCCAAATACAGGTGTGCCAAGCTTGTAGTATCATACCCAAAAAGACTTGAGGCTGTAATCGCTGCCAAAGGTGCCTCAACAAAGTACTGAGTAAAGGGTCTGAATACTTATGTAAATGTGATATTTCAGTTATTTCTTTTAAATCACTTTGCAAAAATTTCTAAACACCTGTTTTTTCGCTTTTTTATTCTGGGGTATTGTGTATAGATTTATGATTTTAAAAAATGGGTTTAATCAATTTTGGAATAAGGCTGTAACATAAAATAATGTGGAAAAAGTGAAGGAGTGAATACTTTCTGAATGCACTGTAAGTGCAAGTTTACTGTATAGTATAATTATCTTGTAGCAGCTTGACCTACTTGATGGCTTCTGAATTGCGTTTTGTTCAAGCTCAACTTTGGGAAATAGCACAATACCTGCCATTCCTGGGCTGCATCTTTGAGTGCCTTTCTTCAGGCAAGTCAGGGAGATCATTTATTCAGTAAACTTCGAGTCCCATGGCTCCATTTGAAAAGCGGTTCTAGCATGGCAATGTTGTCCCCTCAACCACCAGCAATGGAAAACAAATTAATTGCCCATTAAACTGAGAGAAATCTTGCCGAGTGCAAAAGTAGATGAGATTTCCGACACCTCTAGTTACCTTTCTCTTACAAACTCAACAATATGGGAACTTATAAGGCTGGGATCATAGGCCAAACAGATTATTACTGCAAGATCATTTTGTCGCACTGATATTTAAATCTAACAATTGTGTGAAGGTGCATTTTTTCCTGATGAAAAGATTAACAACCGTAATATTAACAGCTTCTCTCCATGCAGACATGCCTCACTTTTTATTTTAAAGTATTTCAGATTTGTTCCAGGCAGACAGCGCCAAAGAAGACCAACCAACCAACTGAGACCAGTTGGGCCTTTGAACGGGCAGTCGTGGTTCATCTCTCTGCCTCACTTATTGATTATAATAGTGGAGAGTTCTCCATCCACTCAAAGCTGTTCAATTTCATTCCAGCATCCCTGTTTCATGACAAAGTTAATCTGAAGAACATGAGAAGATGTGGGACTAGGAATCAAGGTTCACGAGTGAAGAGAGTTTAATTGCCATGTGTACATACAATGGACAGGCCTATTAATGCAATAACACACAAATAATTATATAATGACCGCTATACGATAAATTAATGACTGTAATACTAGGTTACCATAATAAAACAAAGGCTGAACCAAAAATATTGTTCTCAAAGATCATAGTTACTGAGGTTAGTATGGAGCAGTGCTCGATGGTAGCTGGGAAGCCGCTTTCTTGAAACTAGTGGGCACAGTTTTCAGTATCAAGGTGAAAGATCAACGGGGAGAAATATATCCTTCTACACTTCACTGAGTTCTGCATCTTTAGCAGAGGAAGTTGCTCAAAGAGAAATCCTGAAATCCAGAACACATTCTCAAAATCAGTGGCTGGTATTTTTAATGAAATGTGCCATTCAGTCTAAAATGCTAACACAATGAGCTGCAGATGCTGAAATCTTGAGCAAAATCTGGAGGAATTCAGCGGGTCAGGCAGCATCTGCGGAGGGAATGGGCAGGCAACGTTTTGAGTCAAGACCCTTCTTCAGACTGCTCCCGCCCCGCAGATGTTGCCTGACTCGCTGAGTCTCTCCAGCACTTTGTGCTTTGGTCAAAAATGCTGATGACAATTTACTACACACGCGCAGGGTTGACATTCCTAGATGAAGCATCATTCAATACTAGACAACATTGCCGCCTCCCCTTCAGGACTCAGCATCCCACACACTCGCATCAAAGACCACAACACCAATTGCATTCAACCAGTTACACCAGTCCCTCCCCATGCCTCATTAGAATGTCTTGAAAAGGGTAGTATTTTGAGGTAAAAATATGTAAAAGAGGGTGAAAATGATTGGGACTGCTGAGCAATATTAATAATGGGACCAGAAGGCAATAGCATAAAACAGAACAGTGGGTATATGGAACAAGCTGTTAGAAGAACTAGTTGAGGCAGGTACAATAACAACATTTAAAATATATTTGGACAGGTACATGGTTTAGAGGAATGTGGGCCAAACACTGGCATCAGGACTAACTTAGATGGGCATCTTAGTCGGCATGGACGAGTTAGGCCTAAGGGCCTCGTTCGGTGCTGTATGAGAGGAACTTTGGGAATCGAAGGCCTCAAAGCAAACTGCAGTCAAATTAATCTTAAACTAAAACTAATGCTATAATCAGCAAAAAGGGGAAAATGCAGGAGTTGCAGATTAGTGTCATACTGACTATATTGGGCTGAAGATCTGGAAAGCAGGCTGTCGAGTAGACAGGTGGCAAGGATGAAAGAGGCTAGGTTGGATTTTCAAGCAGCTGTAAATCTGTCACATGCTGATCCCGAAAAACTGCATGTCATGAATGTGAGACGAACAGAAAAGGAAACATTATGGCGCCCGCCGCAGAATATCAAAGAAGTGAAATGGGGAACATCCCATGAAGCAAGTTCCCTGGCAAGCACACAGAGGTTTGACACGTCACCCAGGGGAAGGAGCTCAGCACAACCTGTTCCCACTCACACTGCTCATGGCTATGGATAGTTTAGTTTATTGGCTAATTGAGAGAAAGTGTGAGAGGGAGAGTGTTAGGGAGAAAGTTAGAGAGAAAAAAAGAGAGAGAGAGAGAGAGAGAGAGAGAGAGAGAGAGAGAGAGAGAGAGAGAGAGAGAGAGAGAGAGAAAGGGAGAGAGAAAGAGAAAGAGAGAGAGAGAAAGAGAGAGAGAGAGAAAGAGAGAAAGAGAGAGAAAGAGAGAGAGAGAGAGTGTGTGTGTGTGTGTGTGTGAAAGTGAGAGGGAGATACAGACAGGTACTGGCCATGCCCATCTCTGATCAAAAATGTTATTGTTAACTGTATCAAAATGGGCGAGTTGCAGATTATTCAACATTATTATGCCGCCATAGTGTGCATTTTGATATCGGTTCAAGAACATAAACCAATCTAGCAGTTTCAAGATAAATAAAAATGGCTGGAGATTAGACTCATAGAGCATGGAATTTGGCCCAAATGTGCCAAACAAAATACCCCAGTTATGCTAGTCCAATTTGCCCACATTTGACCCATATCCCTCTAAGCTTTCCTATCCATATACCTGTCCAAATGCATTAAAGAGATCCATGCAGATTTATGATGCTCCCTTGTACAAAACACGGTTGAGAAACAGCTCAATAGTAGCAGGCAAATCCCCCAGATAGAATAGAATGCAATTTATTGTCATTCAAACCTAGGTTTGAACGAAATATCATTTCTACAGTTTTTTACATTACAAAACAATCCAAGACCCACACTTAACACAGTTTACATAAACATCCATCACAGTGAGTCTCCAACATCTCCTCACTGTGATGGAAGGCAAAGTCTTTATCTCTTCCCTTTGTTCCTTCTCCCGTGGTCCAGCAGTCCAACTGCAGTGTCGAGGCGAACTGGGGCTCCGATGTTAAAGCCCCCGGCGGGCGAAAGTAAGTCCTGAGGCCGTTTAAGCCACGCCGGGCGATGTTAGGCCCCGGCTCCATGTCCTTAAACCCGCGATTCCAGCGGGAGAAGTCGTCGTTGCGGAGCTCGGAAAAGCGGTCTCCCACCAGGGACCTGCGAGCTCCCGATGTTCCCGTCCACCGGGTCTACGGCCGGTGCCTCCGAACTCCAAAAGTCGGGTCGCAGCCGCGCGCAACCACAGCTCTTCCCGCTCCGAAGTTGGCCAGCTCCGCGATGTCAGTTCCGCAGGCTCTGCAACTGGAGCCCCCAGGTTAGTCCCGGCCGGAGGTCGCCGCCGGCTCCACGATGTTAGGCCCAACGACATCCGAGACCCGACAGGGAATAGTCAGGTCCCCGCACAGGGAAGAGATTTAAAACGGTTTCCCCCACAGCCCCCCCCACCACCCCCCACATATACACAGCTAAAAAAAATAATAAAAACTAACTCAAGACATACATTTAACAAGACAAAAATAAAAAAAGACAGACGACTGTAGTCAAGCCGCTGCCGTTAGACGCCGCCACTAACCTACTAGATCATACTCAGGGCAGTGCCAAGAGGATCTGGCGTATCCCTTGGAGAGCAGACACTGTGTTGGTTCACTTTCATGAGAACGTCTACAGCCCTGACAATGCAGCATGCCCTCAATACTGTGTTCAATTATTGCACTAACATTTCTGATGGGGGATTTGATTCCACGTTTTAGGCACGGGTACTAACAAGAACATAGTGACTCATGCATGATATTATTCAAAGTTCTTGTTCTTGTTAGTAGACTTCCACTGAGTCATTTGTATTCAGCATGTGACATGGTGTATTGGACAATATCGTTCTCCAATTAGTACTGATGTTATTTAGTCTTGTGAAGCAAACCTTCTTTCTCCAAATAAGTTTTTTTTTTTAAAGTTGCTGCTGGGCCATTGCAGAGAGATTATTCTTTTAAGATGTGACAAATCGCTGACGCTCAGATCAACTATGATTTAAATAAATCATCAATGTACACAATATGGCTGAACTACAGGGGGTTTCATTCCAGCAGGACATTCTCCATTATGATCTATAGACTACATTTTAAAACGTCTTATTGCACTGAAGGCAATATCATTCTGTCACATTGGGCATTAATAGTTCCTTCACTTCAGTATAAAAAGAAAGGAAATTTTTCTTCCTTTATTTCAGGAGAGGTGAGGATGACGTTCCAATTTCCAAGTTTGACACATGGTGTTCACATGGGGTCGACAGGCAAGTGCTTTCCTTGCATTTAATTTTCATTTTGGGAGTCAGTTACTCCCAGTTCTTTTCATTTCAGCTCAGGAACACAATGCTTCCTGCAGAGGTGGAATGGGCCAGGCTGTGTGAATGATCGCTGTCTGGGTCTTTCCCAATGAGGATCAGTGGCTGTTGAGTGGACTGAGTGCCATCTATCACACATATGATTGGAGCTCATCAAACAATCACTAGGTGCAGTAGGACAGGGGTTCAAAGCTCTGCTGGGATTTCGAATGAGGGGCCAAGTGACCAATGATAGCGATAGGATTCTTGGAAACATGGTGCAAAGCTGCACCACAATGCGACCAATCATTTGAGAAAGGGCCTGTCACTGCGATCGACCACAGGTCCCACCCTGCAGCTAACGCCATCAAATCCTTTGCCACTTCTATTAAATAATTTTTCATCCGAGTCCATTGGCAATTCTCCACTCCTCGATTGATAATGAACGTGAACTTACTCCTTAAAAAAAAAATCCAATATTTAAAAAAGGCACACTCCACTCAGAGGCATGGCAAGCTTCCATAGAGCCATAGATCTGTACAGGATGCAAGCAGGCCCTTCGGCCCAACCTGACCATGCCGACCAAGTTGGCATTCTAAGCTAATTTAGTTTAGTTTACGTTAGTTTAGAGAGATACAGTGCGGAAACAGGTCCTTCGGCCCACCGAGTCCGCGCCGACCAGCGATCCCCGCATATTAACTCTATTCTACTCGCACTAGGGACAATTTTTACAAGCGAATTAACCTACAAACCCTTTGGAGTGTGGGTGGAAACCGAAGATCTTGGAGAAAACTCACGCAGTCACGGGGTGAACGTACAAACTCCGTACAGACATCACCCGTGGTCGGGATCGAACCTGGGTTTCCTGTGTTGCAAGCGCTGTAAGACAGCAACTCTACCGCTGCGCCACCGTGCCGCACTTCTTATTTTGAAGACAGACACAAAGTGCTGGAGTAACTCAGGCAACATCTCTGGAGAAAAAGGATGGCTGACGTTTTCGGTCGGCGCCCTTATTTAGTCAATTCCAATCACAGAATGAATCCTTGTAGCCCTTCGTTATCACCTCTTCCCCAGCCGACAATGGGCCATTGTGGGCTCCACACTTCCTTGGTCGTCTTTTACCTACCCTGCTTTGTTCTGGCCTTTTCTTACCACCCGTTCCCCCCCCCCCCCCCCCCCATTTCAGTTTGAAGACTGGTCCCGACCCAAAAGGTCACCCATCCTTTTTCTCTAGAGATGCTGCCTGACCCGCTGAGTTACTCCAGCACTTTGAGTCTATCAAAATATTTAAAATAAATGAATACCCAAATACATATTTCATAACCGTGAAACTGGCTGCTGCATTTCTAATATTACAACAGTTGCTACTCTTAAATTGTAAAATAAAATGCTCTGCAATTTGAGCAAGGCCTATGCAATGAGGAAGAGTTAATATTTCTGCTTTTAGTTTATATTTTCAAGATTTGCCATTTTTCTGTTGTGGTTTTCACACTTGGGCTCAGAAGCGAGAACTCCCTCCTCAACTACACCTTTCAAATAAAGACTGCAGTGGTTCAAGGCAGAAGCTCACCACCCCCTTTCTCAAGGGCAATTGGGGGTGAGTGATAAATGCTTTAATAAAGAAATAATCCAAGAAAAAAAACCAATTGCACTATTAATTCTGGTTGTGAATCTATTAAGGTGCAGAAGATCAGGAGGAGCATGGATAAGCTCACATTCTTTTTCCCAAGCTTCCCCATATTCTAAAGCATAGGCTTAAGGTGAGGAGGAAGAGATTTAAGAGGGGACACCACCACAAGCAACTTTTTCCACAGAGGGTCATCGGTATCGGGAATGAGCTGCCAGAGGAAACGAGAGAAACGGATACAATCACAACTTTAAAAAGACATTTGGACAAATATATGGATAGGAAGGGTTTAGAGGGATGTGAGCCAAATGCAGGTAAATGAGATTAGCCCGATATGCCACATGTTGGCATGGGCAAGATGGGACAAATGGCCTGTCCATGCTTTAACAGTTTTGTGATTCAAAGCTGAATTCAAAAACCCAAAGTGAGCAAGCCTTGCCTGGTGGAGTTGACTCTGTCCTGGTTGCAGTTCCACAGATACAACCCCATTTTGATTCTTCAAATATCCTCTACTATGTTCATTAGCAAGTACTTCATGTGCATCTAAGGTCAGGAAAAGTCTGTTCAGCTTTTAAAATTTTTACCATCCAACTAGGAAATGCCAAACCAGATCTGCAAGTGTGCAGCCATTGAGAATGGGAACCCTTGTAAATCCACGCTTACCTTTGTTAGTGCCTTGAGCTCTGAGCAGATCATTGATCAGCAAATATGGCAAACTATGAATCATCCTGGCCCAAAGCGTCCATGCCAACCTGTTTGCCTATTCACACTAATCCCATGTTGACCATATCCTTCTATCTTAGGGAGAAAGTAAATGTATTGGAAGCAATTCAAAGAAACTGGAGTAATACATTTAGTGCATACATTGTCTTCGGAGAAAAGGACAGGCTGGGATTGCGTCGCTGGACATCAGGAAAATGGGAGGGAACATGATTGAAGCAAAATGATCCGGAGGGTTTGACAGGTGGATGTTCCCTCTTGTAAAAACGTCTAATTTGTTTCTGCTCTGAGATCAGGATCACTCCAGATGAAGGCTTGCTCATTCTGAGATTGAAATTGACTCTGGCATGTTGTTGGAATTATCTTAAAGCCTAAAGTGCTACGATAAGGTATAAATGTGACGATGCTGTTTACACCTGCTTCTCTCCAACAAGCAGAGATGGAATTAACATTTGCTGCATTCAAAAATACAAATGGTGCCATTTTTATTTGAAAAAAGAATGGGAGAATACTGAGAACTATATTCTGCACTCTGTATTTCCCCTTTTTCTCTACCTATTAATTGAGTTTGACGATTGTATTTATATATACCATCTGATTGGATAGCATGCCCAACAAAGCTTTCCACTGCACATGACAATAATAAACCTGAACTTAAAGAACTGCACACAGTCCTCCAAGTGTGATCCAGTCACTTCTACAGCTGCATCATGATGCCCCAACTCTTATACTCAATACACTTATACTCTTATACACAATATACCCAATGAAGGCAAACCTGCCAAGTGCCTCTGTCGCCACAGCTCGGACCAACTGGAGCAAGTATGAAGCTGGGTTCCAGGCCATCCTCCAGCACTGGCACAGAGGCTGCTGCCAGCGTGGCACACTGCTCTGCCACATCTCACTGCCTTCAACTCATTCACTCCTTCATCACTGAAATATCTTTACCATCAGTTTGTTGAAAGGCTTGAGAATCACTTGAAACCCTTCGCAATTTCAATAGCGGCACGCAAATCTCTTCAGCCACAACCATCTGAGATGAATTCATTTTTAAAAGCTGAGGCAGAGTATATAAAAATTGGAAGACATTTAACGCAAGTGGTGACTGAATCTGAATTAATCGTTTTGTCCATGTCCAAAGATTTTCAGATATAATTAGTTAAGAATAGCTGACAGCTCCAGCATGGAGCCTGCAACCTACAGACAGAAGCCTGCTACAACCCAATGATATCAACACTGAACTCTCCAATTTCAAGTAACACTCCCCCAATTCCACCCCCTCCTTCCCTGCCCACCCCGATGCATGTACATTTATCCCACCATCCAAGTCACCCTGCTCCTTTCCCCTCCTTCATGCACTCATCTTTCATCCCTGGGTCCCGTATTTCCCTCTCCCCTCCCCCTTATCCCCGGCTACCTATATTCCTCCCTCCAGTTTTACATTTCACTCCACCTCTTGTTTCACTATCTGATACCCTTTCACTCTTTTGCAACAGATAGAGGTAGAGATAGAGAGAGTCAGACAGAAAGAGAAAAATAAATGGTTAATAGCTGATTTAAAAACAATTGTCTAAACTGGCAGTAACAAAAATGTAGGAACGCATGCTGCAGCATAATAAACAAGTTAAAGTTCTAAGCTCTGCGGGTAATTATTACTTTAATATATTTGTGGGACATAAATATTTTAATATGACTTAAATTACCTCCTAGATTCATGCAAACACTGGGCAGGGGTATGTGTATATGTTGAACACTCATATGGATCAGTATAAAACACATAGTCCACCTTGTTCTCTTCAGCCACTGATTCAATATGACATTACCACCGGTTTGGGGACACTGAGCGTACTTTTCATGGGCAAGCTCAGAGGACACCAGTATCACACATCGAGGAGTTTCTTTGTCATTTTCTCTGTCAAACTGCAGTTCAATGGCACCTGGTATTCCCATCCAACCAACCTTGGTGGCTCTCTGAAGTTTAGGGAACTCACAGCATGCGAACTCAATGCTTTTCATGTAATTCACAACTGTGTACATGTTCAGCTGGTGAAAGAACCAAAGGAACATGACTGGAAGATAACCACTTTGTAGCTGGAGACACAGTTTGATTAATTCTCCCACCGTGATCAGAGTTACATCTGAAACCCGCTCCTCTTCAGCTCTGCAAATCAAAAAAAGGTAGATGCTGGAAGCAGTTAGCGTGTGAGACCACTGAGAAACCACAACACAAAGTGGTGGAGGGGACTCAGCGGGTCAGGCAGCATCTGTGGAGGGCACGGACAGACGACCGACGGCTCGTGGAGCACCTGTGTTCAGCCCACAGGAGCTGACCCTGAGATTCCTGTTGCCCGTCGCCTCAATTCCCCATCCAATCCCCATTCTGACCTAGTGGTCTGTGGCCTCCTGCACTGTCACAGTCAGGCCCAGGCAAGCTTGTGGAAGGGGGCGGTACAGTAGCACACACCTTGAGGGGCAGCACAGTGGTGCAGGGGTAGGAGTTGCTGCCTCACAGCGCCAGAGACCCGGGTTCGATCCTGATTGCGGGTGCTGTCTGTACGGAGTTTGTACATTCTCTCTGTGACTGCGTGTGTTTTCTCTGGGTGCCCTAGTTTACTCCTACACTCTAGAGATGCACAGGTTTGTAAGTTAATTGGCTTCTGTAAATTGTAAATTGTCCCTAATGTATAGAATAGTGCTAGTCTACAGGGTGATCACTGGTCAGCAAAGACTCGGTGGGCCAAAGGGCCTGTTTCCATGTTATATCTCTAAAGTAAAAGTAAATTAAAGTAACACCTCATCTTCTGTCTGGGCTCATTGTAACCTGCAGGGTTCAATACTGGTCTCACAGTATTAACAGTCATCCATCTGCTATATTGCCTCAACTTGCTTTTTCTCTCGCTGGGAGTAGAGGCCATGCCCAGCCTGACCTGCCCAGGATATCACCGGCTCTGCATTTCACAACCCCCACTTTCTCATTTCGAGGTTATTCCATCCATGTTCTCATTCGCAAATTGCTCCTATTCACTCCTGGACATGCCGGTCTGACCCTGTCAAAGACACCTCCCTGCCGCTTTACTATCTTCTTTTACCTACTTTTCTGTTCTGACAAAGGTCTCCTCCCTGGACCATCAACTCTGTGTTTCTTGCCACAGTTGCAACCTGACCTGCTGATTCATTCCACCATTTTCTTTTCTTTTTCTTGCTAAATCTGATTATTCTTCAGCTCAAAGAGCCAGTCTATCAACTCATTGAACAGTAACTCCAGCAGGCTATGGACTAGCTGGCCTTTGTTGCCCACAAGCCTCCTTTATACTTCAACCCAACCGATCAGCACAGTCTTCTGTTCCTCTCACCCAAGTGGACTGATTTAGCCTCATCCTAAGTAATTTTCCTCAGCTCCTGTGCTCCAAGGAATAATGTCCTGGCCTGCACAAACTCTCCTTATAGCCTAAGAGTTCTGGCAACATCCTCGTAAATCTTTGCTTAATTTCCAGCTTAATGGCATCTTTCCTATAGCGGGATGACCAACACTGAACCTAATACTCCCAAGTGTGGCTTCACTAACGTCTTGTACGGTGTGTTTCTATGAACTGAACATACAAATCTCTTCATCACATTCCAAACAAATAGTAAAGATAACCCATCTACTGCAGCATTCACATAATTCATTTTGTGTGTCGGGGATTGAGTTACACCCCGTTTCTCTTCCAAAAATAGAAGTTTGTGGAACCCGATTTCATTACATCTATAAAACTGCTGCCATCTGACATCAAGCAGACCATCTGTACCTTTGCTGCTTTTAATAGAATTTCTCTCTCCTGATTGTCCTTCCTTTGTTTCTCGAGCTGCTCCAGATGTTCCAAGAATTTCAATTGTGTCCTTACATCTGTTGCTTGTTCATACCGTTCAGGGTCCTGCGGATCATTTGGAAAGGAGAAAAATACATCAGAAAATGTCTCATGCGTTGCCAACAGCAGCCCATCCCCCAGGTCCTCTCCCCACCAGCCCCGAGTAATGTTCCCTTGATTACAACCAGCAATTATCGGTCTGCAAACGCGATAATTCTATGTTTAACAGAGCTAGCAAAATTTCACAGACCATTATTCGATATTGAAAACAGGGGAGCATTTGGAAGCAGCAAAGTTTAGGTTTACATAAAACTTGTCCTCGGGTGTTTCACGGATAGGTTTCAGGGAAATGGTTGCTTAGCCAGGAAGAATGGACAGGGAGGAATTTGATGGATTGACCCAAAGGCTGGTTTTGACAAGACTTTATTATTGAAAAGAGTGGGGAGACGGAAAGGATCGGGAAGCAAATCTCAGAGAGCAGAGACCACGCGAGATGAAATGATAGGATGATTCACAAAAACCACCAGGTGGCGCCAGCAATGGCAGCCTCGCCAACAGTCTGTCTCGTCCATTCCTTCTTTGTTATTTCATAGGATGTGTTAAATGTATGTTTTAGTGTTCTTTAGCTTGTTTTAAGTGGGGGGTGGGGGCAGGGGGTGGGCTTTTGTGGAGTAACTTTTTTACATCCCTTACCTCGACGGAGATACGATTTTTTTCCGTATCGTATCTCCGTCCGCACTGCGCCCGAACATCGAGGAGCTGGAGGCCTCTGCTGGGGACAGACTTTGGGAGCTCCAGCCGCAGGAGCCTGCAGGACTTAACATCGTGGAGCTCGCGATCCCTGGTCAGAGACCGACCAGGAGCTCCAAGCCGCAGGAGCTTCGACCACACCGACGTGGGAGCTTCGATCTCCGGCTGCGGGAGCTTCGACTGCCCCAACCGCAAGAGGATAACGAAGGATTATATTGCCTTCCATCACCGTGAGGAATGTGGGGAATCCATTGTGGTGGATGTTTATGTCAACTTTTATGGAGTTGGGTGTCTTGTTGCTTTTTTTAGTAAGGCTGTATGGTAAATCGAATATCACTGTGCCTTAATTGATACACGTGACAATAAAAGACCTTGAACCTTGAACTTCCCTGGAGTCGAGGGAAGTGTTGAGGATTGCTGGAGGCAGGCACAAAAAGCTGGAGTAACTCAGCGGGACAGGCAGCAACTCTGGAGACAAGGAATGGGTGACAATTCTTCAAATTGATCAGTCTGAAGAAGGGTCTCCACCCGAAATGTCACCCATTCCTTCTCTCCAGAGGTGCTGCCTGTCCCGCTGAGTTACTCCAGCTTTTTGTGTCTATCTTCGTTTTAAACCAGCATCTGCAGTTCCTTCCTACACATTCCTGGAGGCAGCAGGTTCAAGGTGCGGCAGGGCTATGGAGGGATTGGATAAGGAACTAATGTTAAATTGATATGGTTAGTGGTTGGCAAGACGTTGTTGATCAGCAGGAGCTGAGTAAATCTTGTTTAAAACAAAATGCAGGTAAAATTGTAGATACTGCAAGAAATATGTTACAAGCAAAACACCATGCAATTATATAACAGCCTGCATGACCTTGAAGCACTCCAAACTTCTTCCCTTTGCACTACCTGTTGTACGTGAATGGATTGATTGAACTCGTGTACAGTATGATTCAGCTGGAAAGTTTTTGCACTGTAACTCTTTTCCCCTCTCCCATTGGGCAAAAGATACAAACATTTGAAAACATGTAGCAGCAGATTCTTCTTCCCCTCACTTCAATCTTGAACAGACCCAGAGTCACAGAGCTATACAGCATGGAAGCACGCCATTCGGCCCACTAAGTATATGCTGACCATACAGGGCTGGTCCCACTTAGAGTTTAGCGACACAGCACAGAAACAGGCCCTTCTGTCACAATCTGCCCTCTCCTCATTCTCATCCACTTCACCTCCCAGTACTTTTCCACCGGTCCCTCCTTCTCCTCGCCTGCCTGCCTGCCACTCCCCTCTCATCAGCCCAACTCTCCTCACCTGTTGCACTCAGTTGCCTCATGATCACCAATTAACCCGGTATATAGACTCTCCTCACCGTTCACACAGTGCCAGATTGTTCTCAGCATTCATGCAAGACCCTCCAGCGATTTCCAGACTACGTCTCCTGCCTTCCCGCCCCTCTTCTGAACCCTTGCTCAATCCTGAGCCTCTCTGTGGGTACGGTGTACCCATTCCTGTGTTACTACTCTGTGTTACAGTATCGTAATAAAGTTCATTACCAACTATACCTGCCTGATTCTGTGCTACTATTGGGTCCAAGCTATACCCGTTACAGTACAATCTGGCCAACAATGGACTCAGCGCACACAACGTCTCCGTCAAACCGCTTCGAGAGGATTGAGCACACGCTCCTGCAGCACGAAGCTATGCTCGCTGCCTCCAACTCCGAGGTTCGACAGGCTGTGTCAAACCAGGAGCAAGCATTGGTTGCACTAGCACCCAGGTCCAACAGCTGATGACCACCCTCGCCCAGGCTACACCCCATGCTCCGCCTCCGGCTCCGACAGCACCAGCTCCCGGTCCGCCAGGACCATCACCTGAGCCCCGGGTGGGAACCCCGGAGCGCTACGCTGGAGACCCGGAGGGCTGCAACCCATTCATCACGAACTGTTCCATTCTCTTCGCCCTACAGCCCTACACCTACGCCCAGGAAGCGTCGAGAGTGGCGTTTACCATTAATCACCTGACTGGCAGAGCTCGGCTGTGGGGAATGGCTGAATGGGAGCGACGCACGCCGGCTTGCTCCTCTTTCCAGGCCTTCGCCGCGGAGCTTCGCAAGGTGTTCGGTGAGGTTTCGATGGGTCCGGACGCTGCGGGAAGTCTGCTGGGGTTGAGCCAGGGGAACCAGAGCGTCGCTGACTTCGCCATCGACTTTCGCACCAGGGCCCGTCAGAGTGATTGGAACGCCCCGGCCCAGTGTGACGCTTTCTTGCTGGGCTTGAATGACTATATCAAGGATGAGTTGGTGTCCCATGACCTTCCTTCTTCTCTGGATGGGCTTATCGAGCTAACGACCTGTCTGGACCGACGCATCCTGGCGAGACGTCGGGAGTGGCGACAGGGACAGGCGGACCGCCAGCTATCCACCCAAGCTCGTTTTCCTCCGGAGACTGGACTACCCTCGTCGGGGCAACCGTCGAGGCAACCCGAACCCATGCAGGTGGGTCGCACCAGTCTCACACCGAGGAACGGGAACGTCGGCGTCAGGGGAACCTCTGTCTCTACTGTGGCCTGGCGGGTCATTACATCTCCAAGTGTCCAGTAAAAGGCCAGACTCACCAGTAGCGGAGGAATTACTGCTGAGTCGAACCTCTGAACTTTCCTCTGCCCGACGCCCTCTTTGTCATGCCCGTCTGCTGTTGTCTGATGGTTCTCACACCCTCCACACCTTCATAGACTCTGGTTGTGACATTAATCTTATGGACAAGGAACTAGCCCGCCAGCTTGGCATCAGTTGTGTTCCCCTGCCTGAACCTGTTCCCACCAACGCCCTCGACGGCCATCTCCTGGGGACTGTTTCTCACCAGACGGTCCCAGTGCGCATGCTCCTGTCTGGTAATCACCATGAGACCATCCAGTTCCACATCCTGCAGTCTCCCCGTCTTCCCCTCATCCTGGGTTACCCCTGGCTTCGGCAACACAACCCCAACATCGACTGGAGGACGGGGGTCATCTTGGGTTGGAGCCCTTCCTGCCACCAAGTGTGCCTGAAGCAAGCCTCAGCTCCTCAACCGGCCACCTGCTCCAGTTCTGCTCCAGATCTGACGGGGGTCCCAGCCGAGTACCATGACTTTGGGGAGGTTTTTAGCAAGTCTAGGGCCACCTCCCTTCCTCCTCATCGGCCCTATGACTGCGCCATAAACCTCCTGCCTGGTTCCGCTCCTCCTAGGGGTCGCCTTTACTCCCTGTCCGCCCCTGAGAGAGGCGCCATGGAGAAATACATAAACGACTCCTTGGTTGCTGGTCTCATCCGTCCCTCCTCGTCTCCTGCTGGGGCTGGGTTCTTCTTCGTGGAGAAGAAGGACAAATCTCTGCATCCCTGCATAGATTACCGGGGCTCAACGGCATCACGGTGAAGAATCGCTACCCTCTCCCACTCATCTCCTCTGCTTTCGAGCTCCTGGAGGGGGCCACCATCTTTTCGAAGTTGGATCTACGCAACGCCTACCACTTGGTCCGCATCAAAGAGGGAGATGAGTGGAAGACCGCCTTCAACACTCCCACGGGACATTATGAATACCGGGTGATGCCCTTTGGCCTCACCAACGCCCCGGCCATCTTCCAGGCTTTGGTCAATGACGTTCTCAGAGACATGTTGAACAAGTACGTGTTCATCTATATTGATGACATCCTCATCTTTTCACGGACCAAGGAGGAACACGTACACCACGTCCAGGCAGTTCTACATTGGCTCCTGGAGAACTCGCTCTTTGTTAAAGCTGAGAAGTGCGAGTTTCACTCCCCGTCAGTCTCCTTCCTAGGATACATCGTTGGCCAAGGGAACATCAAGATGGACCCTGCCAAGGTCTCTGCTGTCACCACCTGGCCTGTTCCTGACTCCCGCAAGCAGTTCCTGGGGTTCGCCAATTTTTACCGACGGTTCATCCGTGGCTACAGTACTGTGGCCGCACCCCTCACGGCACTCACCTCCTCCAAGGTTCCGTTCCGGTGGTCTGCCGCGGCCGACGAAGCTTTTCAGACACTCAAGACACGGTTTACATCGGCCACCATCCTCCAAGTTCCGGACTCAGAGAGACAGTTCGTGGTGGAGGTGGACGCCTCCGTCGTGGGCGTGGGAGCTGTTCTGTCCCAGCGGGCTGCCGGGGACCAGAAGCTCCATCCATGCGCCTTCTTCTCCCGACGCCTGACCCCTGCTGAGAGGAATTATGACATTGGCAACCGAGAACTGTTGGCGGTTAAGTTGGCGTTGGAGGAATGGCGTCACTGGCTGGAGGGAACCGAGCAGCCTTTCTTGGTTTGGACTGACCACAAGAACCTTGAATACCTCCAGTCAGCCAAGAGGCTCAACTCTCGTCAGGCCCGCTGGTCTCTCTTCCTCACCCGCTTCAACTTCTCCCTCTCCTACCGACCTGGGTCCCGCAACGTGAAGCCCGATGCCCTCTCTCGACAGTTCTTGGCGAAGGAGGAGCCTTTCTCTGGCCCCAACATCATCCTCCCGTCCTCGCACAGGGTTGCCTCCCTCACCTGGGAAGTGGAGGAGAGGGTCAAGGCGGCCTTGGAGAACCAGCCGGGACCCAGCGCATGCCCTCCTGATCGCCTGTTTGTGGTTTCTGCCCTGCGGTCCAACGTCCTTCAGTGGGCCCACAGCTCTCGACTCACCTGTCATCCCGGCATTCAGCGGACCAAGGAGATGGTGCTACGGAGGTTCTGGTGGGCATCGCTGGAGGAGGACACTCGGGAGTTTGTCAACGCCTGTCCCGTTTGCAACCAGCACAAGGTCTCGCACCAAGCTCCTGCGGGTCATCTGCTTCCACTGCCTGTACCCCATCGACCATGGTCCCACATCTCCCTGGACTTCGTTACCGGCCTACCCCCATCCAGTGGTCACACCACCATCCTGACCGTGGTCGATAGATTTAGCAAGATGGTTCACTTCGTGCCCCTGCCCAAGCTTCCGTCTGCCAAGGAAACTGCCGAGCTCATGTTACTCCACGTCTTCAGGCTCCATGGTCTCCCCGTCGATGTGGTCTCCGACCGGGGACCCCAGTTTGCCTCTGTGTTCTGGAGGGAGTTCTGCACGCTTGTGGGGGCCACCGTGAGTCTGACGTCCGGATTTCATCCCCAGTCCAACGGCCAGACTGAAAGGAAGAATCAGGAGATGGAGACGGCGCTGCGGTGTATGGTGTCCAAGCATCCCTCCTCCTGGTCCCAGCAGTTGTTGTGGGTGGAGTATGCCCACAACACCCTGACAAGCTCGGCCACTGGGCTCTCCCCTTTCCAGTGTGCCTACGGGTTCCAGCCTCCACTGTTCCCGGCGCTGGAGAAAGAGGTTTCCTGCCTGTCCGTCCAGGCCTTCATTCGTCGCTGCCGCAGGACGTGGACCCAAGCCAGGGCGGCTCTTCTCCGCTCCGTGGACCGTTACGCCACGGCTGCCAACTGTCACCGCACCCAGGCCCCCACCTACCTCGCGGGCCAGAAGGTGTGGCTGTCGACCCGGGACCTTCCCTTGAGGGTGGAGTCCAAGAAGTTGGCACCCAAGTTCATCGGTCCCTTTGAGATCCAGAAGGTCATCAACCCAGCGGCTGTGAGGCTCAAGTTGCCTCGTTCCATGCGGGTCCATCCTACGTTCCACGTGTCCGGAGTAAAGCCAGTCCGGGAGAGCTCCCTGGTCCCCGCAGTCCCTCCTCCTCCACCTCCTCGTCTCATCGACGGAGGCCCCGCCTTCACGGTGCACCACCTTCCGCGCTCCCGCCGTCGTGGGAGGGGTCTCCAATACCTGGTCGATTGGGAGGGTTACGGTCCAGAGGAGAGGTCCTGGGTTCCTGCTCGACACATCCTGGACGCCTCCCTCATCAGGGAGTTTCACCGGCGACATCCCGACCAGCCGTCCAAGTCCGCCACTCCTAGAGTGGTCGCCGCCCCTGAGACTCTGTCCCCTCTTCCGTCTGAGGCGCCCAGTGACGACGAGACGGAGCTTTCCTCTGATGCTATGGAGGAGGATGCGGACATGGATGTCTCAGACGAATATTAGCCCTCCTCCGGTCCCCCTCCTCCCACCCAACTCTGCGTGGGATTGGGTTTATTTTCTTTATTGTTTTTTTTGTTGTTGTTTTTGGACGTCAGGAGCCGTCCCTTGAGGGGGGGGTTCTGTCACAATCTGCCCTCTCCTCATTCTCATCCACTTCATCTCCCAGTACTTTTCCACCGGTCCCTCCTTCTCCTCACCTGCCTGCCTGCCACTCCCCTCTCATCAGCCCAACTCTCCTCACCTGTTGCACTCAGTTGTCTCTGATCACCAATTAACCCGGTACATAGACTCTCCTCACCGTTCACACAGTGCCAGATTGTTCTCAGCATTCATGCAAGACTCTCCAGCGATTTCCAGACTACGTCTCCTGCCTGCCCCTCTTCGGAACCCTCGCTCAATCCTGAGCCTCTGTGTGAGTACGGTGTACCCATTCCTGTGTTACTACTCTGTGTTACAGTATCGTAATAAAGTTTGTTACCAACTATACCTGCCTGATTCTGTGCTGCTATTGGGTCCAAGCTATACCCGTTACACCTTCGGCCTGCGCTGGCCAGCGATCATCCTGTACACTAGCACCATCCGACACACTGGGGACAATTTTACAATTTTACCAAAGCTAATTAATCTACAAACTTCGTGTCTTTGGGATTTGGGAGGAAACCAGAGCACCGGGAGGAAACCCATGAGGTCACATGGAGAACATACAAATGTGGTACAGACATCACCCATGATCAGGATCAAACCCGGGTCTTTGGCGCTGTAAGGCAGCAACTCTATCGTGGCTCCATTGTCCCGTCCCTGCCTGCAATCGCATTTGCCTGTGTTTGGCCCACATCCCTCGAAACCCTTCCTTTCCATAAGCTATCTAAATGTGTTTGGAAAAGCCCTATTCCATCTGCACCCAACTTCCAAAGCTCTAATCAAAAGTCTTTTCAGCCAATGTAATTATATCCCTCTCAAATACCAATCCAACACTTGACATCCATTTATTAGTATCCTGATTGCATCAAACCTCTGCTGGCAATGTTCCACTTCACCATATAAGGAACTACAGGTGCACAACCTTTTATCCGAAAGCCTTGGGACCAGACACTTTTCGTAATTCAGAATTTGTCGGTCTTCGGAATGGAAATTTTTTAGCGTAGATTTTAATGGCTGGCTCAGTGGTAGAGTGCTCGGCTCATATCCGCAAGGTCGCGAGTTTGCGCCTTGATCCCGGCAATAAACTCTGTCGCGTGTTTGAGTCTTCAATGTAGTTTTTTCTTGCAGAATAAATGTTTGTATGAAATGCAGTGTAGGAGAGGTGTACTGACTGTGTGGGCAGAACTTTGGAAGTGATTGCCCACCAGTCTAAAAAGCCGCTGTGTCTCCCTGTCCCTGGGATAGCAGGGGGCGATCAAACAGCACAATACCCCCCCCCCCCCCCCCCAACTCCAGAGGAATCCGCTCCCCAATGGGCCGCTACGGCGACAAGTGGCAGTTTGCCCACAGCCCGAGCTGCGCCCCCTCATCCGCCACCCCAAGAACAAGACGTACCTTGCACACCATCAGCTTCTGCCCCTACGTGTTCCTCTGGAGTTGGAGCGGGGCTGGGCTGGAGCTGCTGCTGGCTGTGGGTCTCTGGGATCTCCGTGCTTGCAGTGGGCCTGGGAGTCGGTGTCCCGTTGGTCCTGACGTCTCCGGCCACCCCCCTGTACAGGAGCTGAGACTGGGAACTGTACCGCCCTTGCCCCCTCCCTCTGCAACTGCAAACAACCCCACTCTCCTGCAAGGGCGGTACAGTTCCCGGAGGATGGCAGGTGGCCGGAGACGTCAAGACCAACAGGAACTCGCTCCCCGATGGGCCTCTACGACGCCCCGAGCTGCGCCCCGTCATCCGCAACCCAGGTTCCTCTGTAGTTGGAGCGGGGCTGGGCTGGGCTGCTGTTGGCTGTGGGTCTCTGGGATCTCCGTGCTTGCAGTGGGCCTGGGGGTTGGTGTCCCGATGAGGGGGCGCAGCTCGGGGAACGGCTTCTGGTGGTCCTGACGTCTCCGGCCAGTTTGCAGTTTTCCTCTGGAGTTGGAACGGGGCTGGGCTGCTGCTGGCTGTGGGTCTCTGGGATCTCCGTGCTTGCAGTGGGCCTGGGGGTCGGTGTCCCGTTGGTCCTGCTGCAATCGCCGACGTGAAGACAGTGCAAAGCCCCCGCGCCGGTGCAATGGGCGGGGAGCTGGAGAGGGGAGGGAAGGGGTCACAGACATGGCCGGGAAGCAGAGGGGTGTAGGTGGGGTGAAACTGAAGCGAGCGACAATCTGCTGCTGCTGCCTGCCCGCTGAGTTAAAAAGTTCCCACGCAAGACTCACGAAACACTGTGTATCGTGAGTCTACCGTGGGAACTTTTTAACTCAGCGGGCAGGCAGCAGCATATTGTCAATTATTAACCCTCCCGCGCAATATACCCTCACCTTCTCTTTTATGAATGGGGATTTAGTTCCCCTTTCTTCGAGGACCGACCGGAGGTTCCGCTGTCACCTCTGCGGGCCGCCCTCTGTGAACGTTTTCAAGGACCTTTCTTCAAGGACCGAAAAAATGGCCGCTATTCGGAGGTTTTCGTTATTTGGATCTTCGGATAAAAGGTTGTGCACCTGTACTCCATTTCACGTTACTTAGATGCTTGATTCTCTTCTAATCAACTTATTCACAGCACATATTCTAATTTTATTTTTAATCCCATCAAATATTTGTCCAACCTCTATCAGGTTCCTGTTGGGTTACTTCCGAGGCCAGCACGGTGACATAAAAGTCTCTTCATAATTATAGGCAAAAGAACCCTTCGTGATCTTTGACTCCTTCCCCTGGAGGTTCTGTGATTGTTGCACTCCTTAGCCTTGAGGTGACATCTTGATTGCACAAGGTTGTACAGGTTGGCCATTCTAATCGTTTGGCCCATCTACACTAACCCCATTTGCCTGCACTAGGACTATATGCTTGTGTTTGTCCAAATGCCTCTTGAATGTAGGTTCCAAGGGAAAATGCCACAGCCTATCCACGGCACAGTGATGCAATGGTAGAGTTGTTGCCTCACTGCATCAGAGACCGGATTCATTTCTGATACGGGTGCTGCCTGTACGGAGTTTGCACGTTGCCCCTGTGACTGCACGGGTTTTCTCCAAATTCTCTGGTTTCACTGGAGTTTAGAAGGATGAGGGAGGATCTTATAGAAACATATAAAATTATAAAAGGACTGGACAAGCCAGATGCAGGAAAAATGTTCCCAATGTTGGGTGAGTCCAGAACCAGGGGCCACAGTCTTGGAATAAAGGATAGGCCATTTAAGACTGAGGTGAGAAAAAACTTTTTCACCCAGAGAGTTGTGAATTTATGGAATTCCCTGCCTCAGAGGGCAGTGGAGGCCAAGTCACTGGATGGATTTAAGAGAGAGTTAGATAGAGCTCTAGGGGCTAGTGGAGTCAAGGGATATGGGGAGAAGGCAGGCACGGGTTATTGATAGGGGATGATCAGCCATTATCACAATAAATGGCGGTGCTGGTTCGAAGGGCCGAGTGACCTCCTCCTGCACCTATTTTCTATGTTTCTATGTTTCTATGTTTCCTCCCACATTCTAAAGACGTGCAGGTTTGTAGGGTTAATTGGCTTCTGTAAACTGTCCCTAGTGTGTAGGGTTAGTCTGCAGGTGATCAATGGTCGGCGTGGACTCAGTTGCGAAGGTCCTGTTCCACCCTGTATCTACAGTATAAACTAAACTAAACTATCCAACCTCTCCTTATCAGCTTCTGAACCCGGCAATACCCCTGTAGATGTCTGCAATGCCATCCTTCCTAGAGCAGTGCAACATGAACAGTGCTCTAACTGTGGCCTTACCAACATTTTGTGTATCTGTAACATGATGTCCCAACTCCTGTGCTCAGTACCCTGATGATGATGATGATGATGATATACCACCTCATCTTCATCTGGCAACTTATTCCATATACTCACCACCCTCTGCATGGACTAAGTTGCCCTTTGGTCCCTGTTAAATTGTTTCCTTCTCACCTTAAACCTATGCCTTCTTTAGACTCCCCTGCCAGGGGAAAGGACTGTGGATATTTATCTTAATTTTATTTTAATCCCATTAAATATTTGGCCAACTACGATCAAATTCTTTTTTGCTACTCTTGTGTCTAGCACCTCATGATTTCATCCCTCAGTCTCCTGCACTCCAAGAAAAAAAGTTCTCGCCTATCCAGCCTCTCCTTATACCTTGTTGTCTATGACCTTACCATGGAAATGCAGTTTAGTCAGTTGCTCAGTGCGCTGTAGAAATTGTATCATAGGCCCTGGCATCTGCACTGTTTGGTAATACATCATCATAGTACCTTTAACATTAAGAACGCACCAAATAACATAATCAAAAATAGTTAGAATGGACTACTATCATATCATTATAACAAAATGAAGCCTGTGCTGGAATAAATGGTTGAGTGATAGTTTCACAAGCTACTAACGGGGTCACACCAGATTAACCTAGATTACAAAATCCTGAGAGCATCCCCGTGCTTTCAAACCAATTAAGTAATGATAAAGAAAAGTATTTCGATCAGTGTGCAATTTTAAATTAGCAAGAATAGGGGTTTGAAAATGAACACAGTAAGTGTTAATTGAACATGGAATAAATTTGAATACTAAATCAGAGCAGATTCCATTGCAAAAAAATGTTTTATTTCATTTGGTTTATTATTGCCCCGTGCTTTGTTTTGTAACAAATGCAAAGCTTTGTTTACGTGCTATCCAATCAAAATCAGACCATACCATCACGCCGTACACAAAGAACACATAACAGTACAACACAGGAACAGGCTCTTCAGCCCACAATGTCCATGCTGAACATGATGCCAAGATAATACAATATAATATACAATATTTTATTACATGTCATTTGAACCTCAGTGAGGCTCAAACGGAACTCCGTTTCCACAGCTATACAAACAAAAACAATTTCCTACAAGACATACACACAATTCAATTTACAGAAACTAATCTAATTTGCCCACACATGATCAATATCCCTTCATCCCATGTCCCTATCCAAAAGCCTGTTAAACACCACTATGGCATTTGCCTCCACCTCCACCACCACCCATGGCAGCATGGTCCAGGCACCCACCATCCTCTGTGTAATAACAATTTCCCCCACACATTTCCTTTAAACGTTGCCCCTCTCACCTTAAACCTATGCCCTCTAGTCTGTGACATTTCCACCCTGGGTAAAAGGTTCTTACTCTCTCAGAGAATAGTACCACATATTGTTAGAAAATCGGACAAATTTACAATTGGAGTAGAGATTTTATTTAATGGAACTATTGTATCGGATTGTAAAGACAGCAAGTCCCAGAGTCAAAGCATATGGTGAACAAAGCAGGACTGGCTGGGCTTAGACTTACACATGGCAAAAGCGTAGCCTCAAATTGGTTGAGGGTTGTATGCAGTCGATGTTAAAACTTTGTCTCCACAGACCTGCTCCATCTCCTCTGTATGACCTTACACTACTCCCACAGCAGCCATGTCTGGACTGAGCAACACAGTAATGGCAGAACAATGAACAATACAACAAATGCAACACCACACACTTGTCAGAATTAAATTCCATTTCTTACCCAGGTTCAGTTCTCAGCACATCTGCACCAGACCCACAGTGGTAGAGCAGCTATGTAGAATAAACTGCTGGAGTTGGTGAGCATTTACGTCACCCCATTAAATGTACCGTCAAAGCCAAATATGTCATAGAATCTCCCTCAAGTTGTCCTGAAGCAAAGGTCTAGCAAAATGGCATCAGTCCAAACTTATGCACAGTTTCCCTTGTAGTTCCTTCCAGAAAATTATTAGCCCTTTTACCTCAGTTGACAAAGGAGGTGAAGAACATAAACTGCAATCAAATATAGAGATATGTTCCTTCTTCCACAAGCTCTCTTGTGTACTCATCCCTGAAACTCACTGTGCACTAACCATTACACACTCCAAGCACAAGTCAGTCCCTGGGTCTACACTGACTCTTCAAATGACGATCATCCTGGTTTCACATCCACAAAGTCAACTCGCTGGGTAACTGAGGATTTAGGTGAAAGGAAAGCTCACAGCTACTGTGGAAACCATTGCAACATGGCTAATCAGAAGAATGGAGAGGAATGCTATTCAAAGGGGTTTCACCTATACGATTCAAACTGTTCAACATTTTTGTTAAGGTCAATACAGTTATGGCCCCAAATAAATGCTGAAAGAATAGGACAGTATGAAACAAGAAGGTTGTTTCTCATGGCTGGGGATTCAAGATGACAGACAACAGATAAATGACTAAATGTAAAATACTCAGATTAGAGGAAGAAGAAGCTTGTTCACAAAGATTTTGATCAAAACATTCACAGAGAAATTGGTTGAGGGACACTATATCAACACAATAACTGGAAGAAATTGTGTAAGGCAAAGTGATTTGACAATTGCAGTAAGGAGTACAGTAGTTGCAATGAAGATTTGGCTCACATTGAGCATGACCTCCACGCCAAACAATCTGGGGCAAATGACTAGTCACCTGATTACTTAGACATTGAAAACCCACAATGTATTTTTTTACACAATTCTGGCACGTAACTTTGTTGTTCTGAAAATCTAAAAAGAATACATTTAGTCAAGAGTTTGAAGGACATGAAACCAAAGTGGACAGATCAAGTTTAAGCTTATTGTGAATCGCACAAGTACGGTGAGGTATAAATAGAATGAAGAACCTTGCTTGCAGCAGCATCACAAACACATAGCCACGGTGCTGGCCATGGTGGAACAGCGGTAGAGTTGCTTGCAGTGCCGGAGGCCCGGGTTTGAACCCGACTACAGGTGCAGTCTGTACGGAGCCTGTACATTCTCCCCGTGACCGGCGTGGTTTTCTCCCACACTCTAAAGGCGTACAGGTATGTAGGCTACGGTGGATGTGTAAATTGTCCTCGGTGTGTGCAGGATAGTGTTAATGTGTGGTGATCGCTGGTCGGTGCGGACTCGGTGGGCCAAAGGGCCTGGTTCCGTGCTGCATCTCTAAATTAAACTAAACTAAACTAAACTAAACATGGACACAAAACAAATTATACATAAATTATATGTAACATTCTAAAAGAAAGTGTGCAAAAAAACAAAACATTGATGCAAAAAACAATTAGAAAAGCAAGTTCATGGTAGTGCAAGAGGTAGTCCATCGTGTTCAACTGTTGAGGTGGGATTAGGGTTGTGTGGGTCGGTTCAAGAACTTGATGGCTGTAGGAAAGTCGCTGTTCCTGAACCTGGTGGTGTGGGACTTCAAGCTTCTGTACCTTCTGCCCGACGGTAGCGGTGAGGAGAGGGCATGGCCAGGATGGTGGGGATCCGTGATCATAGATGCCGCCTTCTTGAGCCAACACTTCATGTGGATGCTTTTGATGATGGGGATGGTTGTGCTTGTGATGGACCAGGCTGGGTCCACCACTCTTGCAGCCTCTTGTGGTCCTCTGTTGGAATGGCCATACCAGGCCATGATGCAACCAGTCAGGATACTTTCTGCAATATATCTGTAAATGTTTGTAGAATCTTTGGAGACATACCGAATCTCTTTAAACTCCTAAGAAAGTAGAGACAGCGGCAACCCTTCTTCATGGTTGTGTTTATGTGCTGGGCCCAGGACAGTTCATCTGAGATGCCTACACCTAGGAATTTGCAGCTGCTTTAACTCTCTCCACCACCAACCCACCAATAAACACTGGTGCCTGGTCTCTTGACTGCCCCTTTCTGAAGCCAGATGACATCAGAAGCACTCCAGCCACAACCTAAATGAGTAGAGAAAAGGTAAATAAGCAAAACTCCTACTCTCACAGAAATGCATACGTGAAGTCTAGAACAACAACTCCGCACAAGGTAACAGTGATCTGAGGCACATGTTTTGGACACATATGCAAAGATCGCTTCTCATGGAACACTAACTGGAAAGGAGCAGAGAAAAAAAGGACAAATCCTTTATTATAACTGTTATAGTAAAAGCAAACTATAAAGAGTTCTGCCTCCATTAAATTACTTAAACATCTTTGTGCTGTAATGAGTAAGGCAGGCACACAAGCACTGTTTGATTGCACTGGGTGAGTCACTGTACAGAACAACAAAAAATGTATTTTTAAGTTATTTGCTGTTACCATCAGCGAGCTGCAGAGTGAGCAACGCAGATACAAATGCTTCCGTTTACTCTAGCCGTAACTACGCAGAACACAAGACCACATCAATCCTGACCTTAACTTTATGCTTCCAGGGAGGAATGTATTAATCACGCTACTGAGTCTAAGTTATATGAAGAAATTGCTGTGAAAATGAGAGTACAAGTTATCTCCATGGCCTCCAAACATAACTGCGCCATTTATATGAGACTGCTGGCCCACTTTCTTTCTCTGTCCTCTTCACCAGCAACTGCTGTGGTGACGTTCCATGCAACAGGCTGCTCATGAACAGGTACATGCATGACGTTAGGTAAAGCTCATCAGATGATTGAGTTCCTGAGGCAACATTGTCGCGACTAATCCTGCACCACCATTCCATTTGCACCTCCCAATTTCCCGGAACAAAACTCCGAACAAAAGTACTATCTATAGATAAGGGCGGCAAAGTGGCGCAGCCGTAGAGTTGCTGCCTTACAGTGCTTGCAGCGCCAGACACCTTGGTTTGTTCCCAACTACTGGTACTGTCTGTACGGAGTTTGTACGCGTTCTCCCCATGACCATATGAGTTTTTGCCGAGACCTTCTCACACTCCAAAGACATACAGGTTTGTAGGTTAATTGGCTTGGTATATGTGTAAATTGGCTCTAGTGTGTGTAGAACAGTGTTAATGTGCTGGGATCGTGGGTCGGTGCGGACTCAGTAGACCGAAGGGCCTATTTCTGTGCTGTATCTCTAAACTAAACTGACCTGAACCTCCATGCCTTCAGAGAAGGAAGCAAATTAAAAGAAAGGCTTGTATTTACATAGCACTTCAAGGAAAGCTAATTAAAAACATTTGAAAGCAGGCACTGTTGAAGGAAAGACAGCACTCTGCTTGCACCGAACAAATGGTTGATATAGACTTGTCCAAAATGTGAAGGAAAATTCCATTGCTTTATTTCAAAATAGTATCTTGGGATTTTATACAAATAGAACAAACAGCCCTTGGTTTAACCTCTCATTGAAATGATAGCATCGCTGACAATACTGCTGACTCAGGGAAACATAGAAACATGGAAAATAGGTGCAGGAGTAGGCCATTCGGCCCTTCGAGCCTGCACCGCCATTCGATATGATCATGGCTGATCATCCAACTCAGTATCCCATCCCTGCCTTCTCTCCATACCCCCTGATCCGATTAGCCACAAGGGCCACATCTAACTCCCTCTTAAATATAGCCAATGAACTGGCCTCAACTACCTTCTGTGGCAGAGAATTCCACAGATTCACCACTCTCTGTGTAAAAAATGATTTTCTCATCTCGGTCCTAAAAGACTTCCCTCTTATCCTTAAACTGTGACCCCTAGTTCTGGACTTCTCCAACATCGGGAATAATCTTCCTGCATCTAGCCTGTCCAACCCCTTAAGAATTTTGTAAGTTTCTATAAGATCCCCCCTCAATCTTCTAAATTCTAGCGAGTACAAGCCGAGTCTATCCAGTCTTTCTTCATATGAAAGTCCTGCCATCCCAGGAATCAGTCTGGTGAACCTTCTCTGTACTCCCTCTATGGCAAGAATGTCTTTCCTCAGAATAGGAGACCGAAATTGTACGCAATACTCCAGGTGTGGTCTCACCAAGACCCTGTACAACTGCAGTAGACCTCCCTGCTCTTATACTCAAATCCTTTTGCTATGAATGCTAACATACCATTTGTTTTCTTCACTGCCTGCTGCACCTGCATTCCTACTTTCAATGACTGGTATACCATGACACCCAAGTCTCGTTGCATCTCCCCTTTTCCTAATCGGCCACCATTCAGATAATAGTCTACTTTCCTGTTTTTGTCACCAAAGTGGATAACCTCACATTTATCCACATTATACTGCATCTGCCATGCATTTGCCCACTCACCCAACTTATCCAAGTCACCTTGCAGTCTCCTAGCATCCTCCTCACAGCTAACACTGCTCCCCAGCTTCGTGTCATCCGCAAACTTGGAGATGTTGCATTCAATTCCCTCATCCAGATCATTAATATATATTGTAAATAGCTGGGGTCCCAGCACTGAGCCTTGCGGTACCACACTAGTCATTGCCTGCCATTCTGAAAAGGACCCGTTTACTCCTACTCTTTGCTTCCTGTATGCCAGCCAGTTCTCTATCCACATCAATACTGAACCCCCAATACCGTGTGCTTTAAGTTTGTATACTAATCTCTTATGTGGGACCTTGTCGAAAGCCTTCTGAAAGTCCAGATATAACACATCCACTGGTTCTCCCTTATCCACTCTACTAGTTACATCCTCGAAAAATTCTATAAGATTCGTCAGACATGATTTACCTCTCATAAATCCATGCTGACTTTGTCCAATGAATTCACCACTTTCCAAATGTGCTGCTATCCCATCTGACTCCAGGCTTAATAACTGACTCCAGAATTTTCCCGACCACCGATGTTAGACTAACTGGTCTGTAATTCCCTGTTTTCTCTCTCCCTCCCTTTTTAAAAAGTGGGGTTACATTAGCTACCCTCCAGTCCTCAGGAACTACTCCAGAATCTAAAGAGTTTTGAAAAATTATCACTAATGCATCCACTATTTCTGCAGCTACTTCCTTAAGTTCTCTGGGATGCAACTTATCTGGCCCTGGGGATTTATCGGCCTTTAATCCATTCAATTTACCTAACACCACTTCCCGGCTAACCTGGATTTCACTCAGTTCCTCCATCTCATTTAACCCCTGGTCCCTTGCTATTTCCGGCAGATTATTTATGTCTTCCTTAGTGAAGACGAAACCAAAGTAGTTATTCAATTGGTCTGCCATGTCCTTGTTCCCCATGACCAATTCTGACTGCAAGGGACCTACATTTGTTTTAACTAATCTTTTCCTCTTCACATATCTTTAAAATCCAGCCTGGGTTACCTGCACAAGTTTCCACAGTGAAAATCTTTTTTTATTTTTCAAAATAGACAAGGAATAAATATATACAATGCATGAACCGTGCAAAAAATTCATCCAACATTTTCGGAGGCTATACAAACATTCAATATTGTTTAGACACATTGCTCAAATTTCACAAATTTATCTCCCACCCTTGCCACTCATGTGGCCCACGGGCGTGGAATCCCTTCCTTTATTTTGAGGGGCATCCCCACCACACCATGCCCCCCATGTCCAGCAGCGGAAGGACCCTAGACTGTGGTCCTCCCCCACGGAGCCTTGGCATTGGCTGCACCGAGCTTCAGTGCGTCCCATAGCACGTACTCCTGCAGTCTGCAGCGGGCCAGTCGGCAATATTCCCTGACGGACATCTCGCTCCGCTGGGAGGTCAACAAAGCTCTGTCAGACCAAAGAGCGTCTTTCACCGAGTTGATGACCTTCCAGCAGCACTTGATGTCCGTCTCTGAATGGGTCCCTGGGAACAGGTCGTAAATCACAGAGTCTTCTGTGACGGAGCTGTTTCGAATAAATCATGACAGGGACCATTGCAAACCTCTTCAGACCTTCTTTGCGAATCCACACTCTGCAAAGAGGTGGGCAACCGTCTCCTCTCCATAGCAGCTGTCCGGAGGGCAGCATGCGATGGTAGTGAGGTTTCGACGGTGCAGGAAGGATCTGACTGGGAGGGCTCCCCTCACTGCCAGCCAAGCCAGGTCTTGGTGCTTGTGGTGAGTTCTGGCGATGAGGCATTTTGCCAGACAAGCTGGGCAGTCTGCTCTGGGAACCACGCCACCGGATCCATCGAGTCCTTTCCCTGCAGTGCCTGCAGGACGTTCCGTGCTGACCACTGCCCGATGGACTTGTGGTCAAAGGTGTTGCTCCAGATGAACCTTACCACAAACGACAGATGGTGCGCCAATGTCCAGCTGACTGGCGCTTTGTGTGGCATCTGCGCCAGGCCCATCCTTCGCAACACCAGAGACAGATAGAACCTCAGCAGGTAGTGACACTTGGTGCCCACGTGACTTGGCTCTACACTCCGCCTGATGCAGCCACACACAAAGGTGGCTATCAGGGTGAGGGCGACGTTGGGCACACTTTTACCCCCTTTGTCTGCTGACTTGTGCATTGTGGCCCGTCGCACCCGGTCTATCCTCAACCCCCAGATGAACTGGAAGACGGCCCAGAAAGTCCCTCTTAAATCTCACCCCCTCTCTGTACACCTCAATAAGGTCTCCCCTTGGTCTCCACAAAAAGTAATAGTGAAAAGTTACTGGTGGTAGTCGTATAAAGGCCCGTAACAGCAACTGTCAGCTAGGATAGGGTATTAATCAAGAAATAATGTGTGCTTGTGAGAAAGATGCTGCACTAATCATGGACAATTTTAATTATCATATAGATTGGACAAATCAAATTGGCAAGGGGAGCCTTGAGGATGTGTTTGAGAATGGGCTCCAAATGATGACTTAAGAGCAATGCATTGATGAACCAGCCAGGGAGCAGGCTATTTTGGGTCTGGTATTATACAAAGAGGCAGTATTAATTAATAATCTCATAGTAAAGGATCCCCAGGATGGAATGATCATAATGTGGTAGAATTTCAAATTCAGTTTGAGGGTGAAAATCCTGGAGCTGAAACTAGTGTCCTGAAGTTAAATAAAGACAATTTCTTAGGATCAAATTGGCAAAGGAGACTTAAATAGATGAAAGAATCAGCGGACTTATCAAGTGAAGTCGAGTTTATTGTCATAAGTATAAGGTACGATGAGATTCCAGCTTGCAGCAGCTTTACGGGCACATTAACAAATACACAAAAACATCAATTATACATAAATTGCACAAATTCTGCAAGAGCGTGAAAAGAAAGAAGACAGTGCAAAAAACAAGGGAACAGGCCAAAACATAATGAGATCAAAAAAACAAGAATTAGCTTGCAGTGTTTAAGAGTCAAGAGCGTTTAATTGTCATAAGTACTGAAACGGTACAATGAAATTCTTGCAGCAGCACAACAGGACTGTAAATACAGTATTCAATAAATAACCTAATAAAACAAACCAAAATAAGTTCAATAAATAAAAACAACATGAATGCAATTCAAAAGCAAAAGTCCCTAGTGCAACCGAGCCAGGTCTTAGTTCAAAATGTAGTTGGTATTTGTAGTGTTCAATAGCCTGATGGTTTTTGGGAAGAAGTTGTTCCTGAACCTAAAGGTTTGAGGGAGGTTTAGGGCTGTGCGGGTCGGTCCAAGATCATGACGGTTGTAGGAAAGTCGCTGTTCCTGAACCTGGTGGTGTGGGACTTCAGGCTTCTGTACCTCCTGCCCAACCTGAGCAGTGAGAAAGGGGCATGGCCCAGATAGTGGGGATTCTTTTCTGACCTTTGCAATTCCGATCAAAGGTCCTTGACCTCAAACATGGATTCTGCCTCTCCCCCAAAGGATGCTGCTTGACCTCTGAAGAGCTTCCTCCATTGTTCTGGTTTGATTACACAGTGCACAGAGCCATACAGCACACCATGCCTATGCTGGCAAAACCCATCCAATCTCATTTAGCAAGATTTGGTCCGTAGACTCGAATGGCTTGGCAATTCAAATGTTCGTCCAAAATACTTCATAAATGTTTTAAGAGTGACCTTAAATGTGAGATTAATAAAACAAATATTTAAACCCTTTAAGTACTCTGACGAAGCAAAGCATATGCAACTTAATTAAGCACATTCCAATTAATTAAAAACTATAAACAAGCTGAAATGCACTTCTCGTTTCCAAGTTATTCCTCTCTCAAATTGCTGTATGAAACTGCTGAACGCAAGCCAGGTCAAACCTGGAGCATGTTCAGCAGGCACACTGCCCAGTGTAAGTGCAGGGACTCAGCTAAAGTTGGCACTGTGCCACTTGGCTCCAGGAGAAGACCACAGCACAGCGGCAGCAATGACGTTTCAAGATGTCCCACAATCCCTCGGACAATTTAATGGCCCTTGGAATGTTCTGGATTGTCAATCAAGCCTTTCTCGCAAGACGATTGTGTCTCTGTGATCCAACCTGTTCCCTCTTCACACAGCTCAGTATCACTGCCAAACAAAGTTCCAGCACGCAATTACAAACTTTCTGAGCTTAAAGTTAATTTGTGTGAATTGTACACCAACTTTCTGCACTCCGAGAAATGGTTCAGATCACCTTAAAATCTTAACAGTGATTTGCACTAAGATATCAGAGCATCTTGGTGCAAAGGTAACTTCCAAACTGATAATAACATGTTAAAAATGAAAACTATGATGTACAGAAATGAAAGGAGAAAAGGGGGAAGGAGACTTCCAAGGCTTCAGTCCCCACCATGGTAGAGTCAAGAGACAGCAGATGCTGGAAGGTGGAGACTACACTCGGAGTGCTGTGTGTACTTCAGGTGGCCCAGCTGTAGGGAGGATATCATTAAGGGTCAGAAAAGGTGCCTGAGTTATAAGTGGAGGTTGGATAGTTGGAACTATTTTTCTTTGGACCAGAGGGGCATGGAAAAAGTGAACGCTCACTGTCTTTTTCCCCAGGGTAGAGCATTCTAAAACTAGTGGGCGTAGGCTTAAGGTGAGAGGGCGAGATTTAAGAGGGACCTCAGAGGTAATATTTTCATTCAGAGGTTAGTCTGTATCTGGAATGAATTGCCAGAGATATGTACAGATATATGTAGGTACAGAGAACGTACAGATATGTAGGTTAATTGGCTTGGTGTATGAGTAAATTGTCCCTAGATGGTAAGATGGTGCTTATGTGAGGGGATCGCTGGTCGTTGCGGACTTGGTGGGCAGAAGGGCCTGTTTCCGCGCTGTATCTCTAAACTAAATAAAAACTATACTAAACCTGGTGAGGAAGCAAAACTACCAACACATCGATAGCAATATAACATTAAAGACAACTTAATAACGCAAACATTGCAGGCTTTGATTTTTTTTTAGTGAATTTAGTCATTGCTGTACAGCCCTCGTGCCTCGAGCGACTAACAAATTCTGCACACATGCCGTGAATGGCCAGAACCAGTCAACATTCACAGGATTAATGGAGGTTACTGGCTGCATGCCTTCAGGCCCAACTCTCAGACACTACTTTGGCCGTAGGAAAGGTTAAAGGTTCAAATGCAAATGACGTCCAATCTGTGTTCCTTTGTCATAGCATTCCACTTGCAACAGACGTGCTTCTGTTTTTCCGACGCCCCAGTCTCGAGGTTCAAGTTTTCAATTATTTTAAAATACACGCTAACAATTTCTCCTCAATGTTTGAAAAAAAGCAAAAACTTAAGCAGGGCTATTGAAAACAGCAAAAGACAAAATAAAGTCCCATTTAAAGGAAGCTATGTCTGTGACAGGTTAATTAACAAATTTAATAAAGATTTATCGATTTATTAATCAAAGCCTTAAGCGCCTTTCTGCAATCGAGGACATTTGTAATACCAAGTAAGCCTCTTCAAATTAATATATTCCATGCAGGAACTTGATGTGATCAAACAGCTTTTACCAAACTCGTCAAATGCTGCCCTCCTGTGTGTAACTGGCAGTTTTACAGCCTCAGACCTGTGCTCTCTTCAAGATGAAAGGTAAAGAGGCGATTCTCCACCTGAATGAGCCCCTCCCAGAGTCGTTGAGCTCGTTTATCAGACTATCGAAACAAGGAACCGTAGATGTTGCTTTAGACCAAAGTGCTGGAGTAACTCAGCTGGTCAGGCAGTATCTCTGAATAACATGGATAGGCGAAGTTTTGGGTCCCAACTGAAACGCTCCCTCTCCATGTTCCCAGAGATGCTGCCTGACCTGCTGAGTTACTCCAGCAACTTGTGTCCTTTTGTTTTTCTGACTGGTGGAGATCTGGAGGGATCCTTTGATTCCTGGCACCAACTGCAACTTAACCACCGAGGAGAGAAGATGGCATGGCACCTTATTCCAAGCCTCCAAGTTATTTGAGACCGATGTAATATTCTGAAAGTTCTCCCGGTCTATGTGCAAGGGTCAATGCATTTTATTCACAGCTCAAACCTCGTTCCTAATTTCATCAAAAAGAAGATAACTGCGGGTGTTTTGTAGCCAGGTTTTCTGCTGTTGCTCACAAGGGAACAGTGGGAGGTGGAACCTGGGCCAAAAGACAACTTTATTCTGTGATACCTCTAAACTCATCGGAAAGAGTAGCCCAAACATTTGGGAGAAGAATATGGACAATACGGCATATAAGGTGCTTACACCTGGACTATCCACCAAGATTACCGCTGGTTTGAGTTTTAAACTGTGACCCTTTGATCCAGAGGCAAAAACATTACCAAACCCTACACCTGGAAAGATGGTCACCAAAGCTGCACTTGCACAGCCTCTCTTAGTAACAGTTCTCTTCAGTAAATCGAGGGTTTATTCTCCTTTCTTCATGCTCCCCATTTCACCCTGCACATCTTTGGCAATGCTGGGCTTATAGACTTGGCCATGAACATCTATTTCTCACTGTCTAGCATTTACTCCCTGCAGCAAAAACAGAAGACTCAAGATGCTGTGAATCGCAGTTTATATCACACGGATATAAACCCTCCGTCTCAGTCTTCATGTGTGTTGCATTCCCAGCTGAAAGACCGTCCTTGTTAAGAAATTACATGTAACTGCTCTGTAGACAGGAACCATCACTCTGGTCTAATGTGATACTGATTACGTGACGATAAATATATTTCTAGTTTCATCACATGGCTTAAAATGGATTTAAATCATTTTCCTGAAAGTGACAGCATTACCTTCTCCCCCAGGCTCAGCCCCCAGGTTACCTCGGCAATTCAATACTGGGCTGAAGGATTCCAGAAGGAAAGGGCAATCTGCTACAGAGAGTACAGCCTGCCTCGACTTTTCCTGAGTGGGTTTGTGAATATATTGCAAGCGCAGCACAAAAAGCCCACAGACTTTTATTCTGAGTGAAGTCCATCTAATTGGTACCACTTGGATTCCTATCGGCATCTGATTTCAACAATGGATATTCACCGCACAATTGGACATGCAGCTGGATTCAATGGCCACCAACCAGAAACCCCTGCCAAACCCCAACGTATGTGCTCACCATGTCCCTTATAAAAGGGCTCCACACATAGTATTAACAGACCACTGCAAGTGTACCAGTGCAGTGATTGCAAGCCCCAAAGCCATTTCACTGCTCTCTCTGTTCAGTCCCCACCATCTGCCAATCCTTTTTTTTCAAAGTGTGGTGATATGGCACAAAGTATTTCCAGCAGGGAATCAGGCCATTCAGCCCTCCTGGCTGATACCCGTGCACTATGTGAGTTGATTCCCAGTCTACTTCCCTTAATCTTACCTCTCTTTTATGGGTACGGAATTTTCTTTGATCTGCATCTCGGCTATTTACTTTTATTATTACTTTGGATAAGTAAACGCAAGAGTGGTTTGTGATCAGGGGAGGCAAAGCAGGAAAGAGACCAGAAATAGTTCTGCTCCGGTGAGGCTATAATGTGGAAACATTGTCTAAAAATTAGATTCAGGATGGTGAACATAGATGCTGCTAAAAATTAACAGGTTCTTCCAGAAACAGCAACAGATGCCGAATCATTTGGTAATGTTAAAATCTGAGAAGGATAAATTATTGTTCATTGAAGGTACAATAAATTAGTCATTATTTTATTAATTGCCAACTCAGAGGCAATTAAAAAAAAATGGAAAGAAACATCAAGTTAGGCAGCATCCGTGGAACATAAACATAAGGGCCTGTCCCACGAGCATGCGACTCCATGGGGCAAGCGCGATCTAACGTGGTCGCGAGCCGTACGGCCTCGCGGGGCCGGTCCCACTTCGATCGCCGGAGCCGTATGGAGTTGTGCGGAGCTGGTCCCGACATCGCGCGGATCTCCGAAAAACTGACGCTGTCCAAAAATTCCACGCGGCAACGGCCTGCCGGCCCGCAGCCGCGTTGAGGTCGTACGCACCGCCTCGACGGGCGTGCGCAGCATCTCGACGCCGTACGCAGCGTCTAGACGCCATACGCAGCGTCTTGACGGCGTACGCCTAGCGCGAACTTCCCGCGGACTTCGCTCGAATTTCACGTCAACTCATACGGGATCACTCGAATTCCGCGCGGCCCCCGCTTCCTGTTTGGTCGCGCTCGCCGCATGCAGTCGCATGCTCATGAGACAGGCCCTATAGTCAAAAGTCTGATATTGAAGGCTCTTGGTAGCTTTTCCATCATCCAGAGTGGTTTGATAGTTGTTTACTCGAATTTCAATGGGTTTCTCCCATTTCGATGACCATTCGGAAGGATCATTCCATGTGGAAACATGTCCTACGCTTAACCCAAGCTTTATACATGCATTCAACCTGCAATGAATGGAATCCACTTCCAGGTTCAGCAACCAACCTGCACAAGAGGGGATGAGATATTATGGCCGTGCATAGCATCTTGTGTGTATAAAAAATGCTTTATGCTCCCAAGACACTATTTGCTGGTATGTTGAAGTTCATGTAACAGTGGGGTGAATGCATGATTTGAGCTCAGTGAAGGCACGCGCCACCATACGGTTAACCATGTCCTTTCAACTAGGCACAGTCAAACAATAATGGCGCTCAGTTGAGAAGACAGTGCTACCACAAACTGTGGATTCAACAGAGAAAACAAATCAGAATACAAATAAATAAATGGATGGTAGAAATAAGGAACTGCAGATGTGGGTTAACAAAAAAATGCACAAAGAGCTGGAGTAACTCAGTACGACAGGCAACATTTCTAGAGAACATGGATGGGTCAAGACCCTTCACAATCAAATGGATAGCATCGATATTGGTTTATTATTGCCATGTATACCGAGATATAGTTGTTTTGCATCCTAATCAGGCAATTCATACCAAACATGATTACAACAGGTAACAAAATAATAAATAAATGGAGCAGAATATAGTTTTACAGCTGTAAAGGGTTGTGCAAGGGTTGTAAATAGGTGGATTGGGAGATCGGGAGTTCATTCTTCGTATACGAGAGGTCTGTTCAGGAGTCTGGTAACAGCAGGGAAGAGGTTGTTCCTGAATCTGGTGATTTGTGTTTTCAATCCTCTATATCTTCTGCCCAACAGGAGAGGGGAGAAGAAAGAATGACCAGGGTGTGAGTGGTCCTTCAATATGTTGGCTGCTTTCAAAAGCATTGTGGCATAGATGGAACTGATGGAGGAGAGGCATTCACAACTCTGCAGTTTCTTATGGTCTTGGGCACAGCAGTTGCCACACCAAAAAATCACCGGATCAGATGAAATGTGAGCAACTTCCTTTCTGTTCTCCACCAACCACACCCACTGCATAATTACAAACCTAGTTACGGTCGCCATGGTGTCATGACGATCAAGAAGCATATTATTAAAGCTCGTCAGCTCTCTGTCAGCTCTTGGGAAAACAATCTACTCAGTCCTGCTCTCCTGACCTTTTCCTGCAAATTATTATCTCGCCAATGCAGTGTCCATTTAGTTCCCTTTTGGAAGTTGTGACCAGCTTCATGGTACACCAGCCATTGAAAGTAGGCATGCAGGTGCAGCAGGCAGTGAAGAAAGCGAATGGTATGTTAGCATTCATAGCAAAAGGATTTGAGTATAGGAGCAGGGAGGTTCTACTGCAGTTGTACAGGGTCTTGGTGAGACCACACCAGGAGTATTGCGTACAGTTTTGGTCTCCTCATCTGAGGAAAGACATTCTTGCCATAGAGGGAGTACAGAGAAGGTTCACCAGACTGATTCCTGGGATGTCAGGACTTTCATATGAAGAAAGACTGGATAGACTCGGCTTGTACTCGCTAGAATTTAGAAGATTGAGGGGGGATCTTATAGAAACTTACAAAATTCTTAAGGGGTTGGACAGGCTAGATGCAGGAAGATTGTTCCCAATGTTGGGGAAGTCCAGAACAAGGAATCACAGTTTAAGGATAAGGGGGAAATCTTTTAGGATCGAGATGAGAAAAACATTTTTCACACAGAGAAATCTCTGGAATTCTCTGCCACAGAAGGTAGTTGAGGCCAGTGCATTGGCTATATTTAAGAGGGAGTTAGATGTGGCCCTTGTGGCTAAAGGGATCAGGGGGTATGGAGAGAAGGCAGGTACAGGATACTGAGTTGGATGATCAGCCATGATCATATTGAAAGGCGGTGCAGGCTCGAAGGGCCGGATGGCCTACTCCTGCACCTATTTTCAATGTTTCTATGTTTCTATCAGCCTTACGGGCAGCAAAGCCTAGATCATGCCACTCTATGTGTGCAAAAGCTCACGTCTTCCCTTTGCTTATTTCCTTATCAGTGTAAAAGTCAGCTTCTCCATTCCAACCCTATTGTTCAAATCAATCTATTCTGCAAATAGAGTATTGTGTGTGGAGAAAAAAATGAAACTTCAAATTACTTCTCTTCTCCCATTTCCCTTCATACGCCCACATCCCTCTAAGATCTTCCTATCACACATCTGTCCAAATGTCTTTTCAAAGGTATAATTGTACCTGCTTCTGTTGCCTCTTCTGGCAGCTCATTCCAGAAGGTATACAAAAATGCTGGAGAAACTCAGCGGGTGCAGCAGCATCTATGGAGCGAAGGAGATAGGCAACGTTTTGGACCGAAACCAAGGGTTTCGGCCCGAAACGTTGCCTATCTCCTTCGCTCCATAGATGCTGCTGCACCCGCTGAGTTTCTCCAGCATTTTTGTTTCTCCAGCATTTTTGTGTACCTTCAAATTTCCAGCATCTGCAGTTCCTTCTTAAACGGCTCATTCCAGATTCTGGTGATGTTGAAAAATCAGAACAAAATACAGAAAACTGGAAATATTAATCAATTCGAAGGGTACGTGGAGAGAAGTGGGGGCAGTATCCTCGATTAATATTTTTGCGGATGAAAAAAGAGGTCATGACTATGAGGCAGTATAGGACTTTGATTTAAGTCTCAAATCTGCCACAATCTTAATAGTGGGGAACAAGCTCAAGGGGTTAAATAACAATTGTTGGTTATGTTCCGACCTTTATTAGTTAGCTTTATTAGGTAGCTGAGCAAGGCTGAAACTGATCAGAAAAGTTTGATATGACAGGAGGTTTGTGCTGATCATACCTGATCTGATGGATGGGGTGATCACCATTGGTGATTCCACTCGAGTTATCAAACCAACAAATTGCGTCTTCAGTGTCTGTGCTGGAGACTGGACGATCTGTTAAAGACCAGGTACATTGAGATTTTGCAAGAGTGCGGAATTGTGCGCAACGTTCTCGACCTCTAGCGACTGATGGCTTCCTGGTCCGCTTGTGACAGCATTTTGCACAACCTGCTGTGAATACCTTACTGTTTCTTGCATGCATACATTGGCCTTTGAAAGGAATACAGATTATTGGGCACAAGGGAGCATTTTACTGCAGGACCCAATGTTTCTCTTTCATATCAATCAAATACAGCAGTTATGAAAATGGTGCACACCTATCAGATAAACAGCCAGCTTCTTCAGCATATAAAGCAGCATGGATACTGCAGTTTAAATGCATAGCTTTTCACCAAAGCCAAGATTCTACTACCCCTCCAAATTAAATTTTCTGGGAAGCCTGCAGGGTAAATCTCAGCCAAGAGCAGAGTTTGCATTTTAGTGAAGCAGCAAAATTCAACAGCAGATTTTTCTCAATGCAGTTCATTATTGATTCTCAGATTTAACACCAAACTCAATGAAAAAGGGGGGAGTCCAAACTTCCCTGCCCCTGTGGGAAGGGGCATCTTTCATTCTATGCCCCTCTGGAAAGGGAACTCCTCCATCCATGCCCTTGGCAAAGGAGGCACCTCAGAGCTGGTGCCTGTTATTAATATTTAGCAGTTGAATTGTTTCTTTTCCAGCATAGCCATAGAGCTGTACAGCACGGAAACAGGCCCTTCGGCCTACCTTGTCCATGCCGACATGTTCCCATTTGCCTACATTCGGCCCATTGCCCGCTAAACCCTTCCTATCCACGTATCTGTCTTTCAATTTTTATAATTGTATCCACTTCTTTAGCTTTCTTTGGCTGCTCGTTCCAGATACAGACTATCTTTTGAATAGGAAAGTTGCACCTGAGGTCCTTCTGAAATCTCTCCCCTATCATCTTAAATCTCTGCCATCTAGTTTTAGAAATCCTCTACCCTGGGAAAGACTGTGAGCCATGCCCTTCATAATCTTGTACACCTCTAAGGCCACCCCCTCAACCTCCGACACTCTAATGGGACAAAGAGCCTTCTCCGGTTCTGTACTTTCACACTGCTACCATCGGGTATGAGGTACAAGTTTACATTCAAGTTTCAAGTTCAAGTTCACATTTATTGTCACATGCACCAATTGGTACAGTGAGATTTGAGTTACCATACAGCCATACAAATAAAGAGAACACAACACACAATACAATTTAACATGAACATCCCCATGCAGCGAAATCAACGTTTCCCACTGTGAGGGAAGGCAATAAAGTTCAGTCATCTTCCTCTTTGTTCACCCGTGGTCGGGGCCTTTTGAGCCCTCCGCAGTCGCCGCTATGGCGGCCCGATGTTCAGGCCCTCTTGCCGGGATGATCGGAACTCCAACGTCGGAACAGAAGAACATTCTCATCGACTTGGAGTTTCCGAATCGGCCACTTCTTACCGGAGACCGCGGCTCCCAAAGTCTACAGGCCGAGCTGGGTGGAGATTCAACACTGGCGGCCCTCGGCAAAAGGATCCCAGGACTCCACGGTTAAAGTCAGCGCCGCCCGCGGCTGGAAGCTCCGCAACCACAGCTCTGGAGCTTCAACACGGCAATCCCCAGTAAGGCATCGCCCACTCCGTGATGGTAAATCAGTGCTGCGCCACTGCTGAAGCTCTGGTCGGTCTCCGGCAGGAAAGGCCGCGCCAATCCAGATGGTAGACCGCGAGGGGGGGGGGCCGAAGACGCGACTTGGAGAATAGACGCATCTTCGACCAGCAAGTGACTGAGAAACAGTTTCCCCCTTACCCTCCCACCTCCCCCTCATAAAGAAACCTCCAAAAATATACTTTTAAACAGACTAAAAATAACAACAAGACGAAAAAACAGACAGGCTGCAGGCAGAGGCTGCCATCATATGGCGCCCCTGGTGGTTCAAGCTTGAAGTCCCACACCATAGGGTTTAGGAACAGCTACTTTCCTACAACCATCAGGTTCATGAACTGCCTGCATATCCTAATGCAATCTCAACAGAACAGTACAATCCACCTCGTACACCACTGGGAATTTGTTTTTTTTGAAATTTTATTTTTGCACTAATGTTGTCGGGTAGAGAATAGTGAGGGCCAATAATTAATAAATAGGGATGTGGATTGTGCTAATGTGGTGACAGGGAATCGCAGACAAAGCCTAAAAGTAGAGACATGGAATGCAGCAGTGACGACACCGAAGTTTCAGGAACTGCATAGATTATGTTATAGTGTACACCCATCAATGTAACAGCAAATTGGATCTACTGTTACGAAGTTAGACTTGTGCAGAATCATCGCTTTCTGTTTGTCACCTGATTAAGTCTTTCTGAGTTCCATTCTGTGCAAGACCTCATTTTATTATCTGTCAAGTTTCTGTGTAAGACCTTGTTTTATTGTTAGTCAAGATTTTGTGCAGGACCTCGTTTTATTGTTAGTCAAGATTCTGTGCAAGACCTCGTTTTGTATTAACGTTTCTGTAATGAAGACCTCATTTTACTGTCATGTTTCTGGGTCAACTTGTCATCGCCTCAGCGCAGAGGGTGAATGAGGAGGGAAGAGACGGTGACTTTAAGACTTTTGCCTCCATCACAGTGAGGAGGTGCCTGGTGAACTCACTGTGGTGGATGTTAATTTGTGTTTATTGTGTGTTTTGTTGTTTATTATTATATGTATGGCTGCAGGCAATGACATTTCGTTCAGACCAAAAGGTCTGAATGACAAATAAAGGATCTAATCTAATCAGAGAATATAAAAACCGTACCAAACCCATACTTGAGAGATCAGCTTCGACTGGTCTCCTGGTGCGCACCAGTTTTAATAATTCGCCCGTTACTTTGAACATCAACTCCACGTGGCTTTTCCATTTTGCTCCTACAACCAATGTCTTTTTTTTTTGCAGTCTTTCCTTTCCTTTCCTTTGCAGTCTTTTCCTTTCCTTTTGAATACAATAGAACTGTGTGTAATTTGTGAACAATTTGTTTTTGTCTATATGCCTGTGATGTTGCTACAATCAAGATGTTTCCATTGTACCTGTAGGTCGCCATATTTGTGTACCTGTATGTGACAGTAAACTTGAGTAAACAGGTTCTATGATTCAAAGTCTCCACAAAAGCCAGAAATAGTCTCCATGCATCCCATCAATTCCCTTCAAAATCTTGAAAGACCATCCAAGTTGGCCATCATTATAAATTCCTGATAACATATGCCTCAGGTCTCATAATTCCACACTTGAAGTCCAGATTCAATCCTTTAGTCCTAAGAAGCCCTCGTTCCTTCCCTTGGGTGCAAAGCTCTGGTATCCACAAACAAAATTGTCATTGTCTCTGTCTAAAAAGTTAAAGTGACTCTGAAGTAAACAGCTTCAGGGAAAGAGGCTCCTCTACAGAGTTACAGGTGAACCACCTGCAGAAGAAATCTTTTGTTCTTCAACCTCACTTTAATTTCTTTTGAACATTTTACAGGTCTGCTCACCTTTCACTGTGGCTGATGTTAACTTTCTCATGATGACAATGTCCTCCCTCATGACAATGTCCTCCCTCGGATTCATGCATCAAATAAGTGTGGATCTTTTGTAAAAAGGTGCCAAAAACTGCACATGCCTCTGAGACTCTCACCTTAATACCAAGCACTTCAGAATGGCCCTTTATGCAGGGTGACATTGACATTTTCCAGCTTCAACCCTCCCAAAAATGGATTACTACACCCTAACACTAATCCTCTGGTTGCAACACACCTCTTCAATCTCCTGTCCTCTTCCAAATCTTAGTCATATAAACATACAGAGCAGAAACAGGTCTTTCAGCCCAACGTGCCTGCACCAACAAGGTTTTGTAATTCAGCCAGTCCCATTTGCTTGCATTTGCCACATGTCTCTAAACCTTTTTCTATCCAAGTGTCGGTCAAAATGTTTTATATGCCGCCATTGCACTCACTTATACTTCTTTTAGTGACCTGTTCAAAAAAGCCTTTATCAAATTGGTGAGATATGATCTTTCACACAAAACTGTGTTGACTATCCCAAATCAGTCCTCGTCTTTCCAAATTCTGGTAGGCCCTGTCCCTCAGAATCCCCTCCAGTAACGTACCCACCACTGATGTCAGGCTTGCTGGCCTGTAGATCCTTGGTGCTCTTATATATAAGGGTACAACATTAGCCACCCTTCTGTCTACTGGTTCATCCCTCATGGCTAAAGATAATAATGGAAATATCTCTGCCAGAGCCCCAGCAATTTCTTCCCTCACTTTCCACAATGTGCAAAGATAAACTTGGTCAGGCCCGGGGGATTTATCCACTTCAATATTCTTGAAGAGTGGTAGCACCTCTTCTTTTGTAATTTGGTCCAACACATTCAAATTCATTTCCCTCAATTCCTTTGCTTCTGTATTTACTCACAAGAACATGACAAGTGAGAGGCATTTGTTTAACACCTGGCTCATCTCCTCTGGCTCAACACAAAGATGACTAGAGGTTACATTTCACCTACCCAGGGGGGTAAATTTGTTGATTCTGGATTTGTACATATTTTTTCTCATTGACTGACTGTGTTTGGTTCTGGTACCTGTTCATCATTAGTTGTTCATAAATAAGTGAAATAACATTGTTATGTGCTATTAAAGTTGCCTGGGGTAAACGGGACAAAAAAGGTTAGTAACCTCTACTGTAGGGTCTTTCAGGATTTACCGTTACGACTTCCGGAGCTATCTCGTGTCTCTTTTTGCCCTCCTGCTTTCCCACTTAAGTGTACTCTTACATTTATTATATTCCATGATAATTCAAAGGCGCAAGTTAGTTTATTCCAGGCTCAAATAATTGCATCAATGGTGCCAACAGTAGTCAAAATATGCATTGTAATATTTTAGCAATATACCAGAGGAAGCTACAGAAGCAAATACAATTATAACTTTCAAAAGACAATTGGACAGATATATGGATAGAATGGGTTTAAAGGGATATGGGTGAAATGCAGGCAAATGGGACTTAGTTGGCATGAACAAAGTGGGTCAAAGGGCTTGTTTCCACACTCCACGACTCTGTAATTATACTGCACACTCTGTCTCTCTGGGTAAGCAGTCACCCTCACAACAACACACACACACACACACACACACCTCCACATCACCCACACTCTCCACTGCTGCTCTTCACAGCTCAACCTAATTTACACACAACCGATTCACACTCACAATGCTAAAAAAGACTGATCAAAGCAAAGAACAAAAATAAAACTGCTAAAATCTGTCACGTGCTGAGAAATCCTGCGCGTGGCTTTTCACATTCGGAGAGGTGCCTGCAGACTGCCTGCCTGCCCGCCCGCCCGCCCTCCCTCCGTGTGTTGGAAGTTTAATCAAGGTTGCGAGAGAGTGCTCGCACTTCTTCATATTTTCTTGCATTTCCTGGAATTGAAGAAACAGAGTTTGTACATAAATTAAAACAGTTTCTTCCTATTCTTTACATAACTTACTCCCTTCCCCCAAGGCACGAGTGATGCTGCACTTGATCTAAGGCATTCAGTTTTGGTCCCCCTGCTATAGGAAAGCTGCCATTAAGTCGGAAAGAGTGCAGAGACGATTTACGAGGACTCGAGAGCCTGAGTTGTAGGGAGAGGTTGGGTAGGCTAGGACTTTATTCCTTGCAGCCCAGAAACCAACTGCAGAAAGTGGTAAATACTGCCTGGTCCATTACAAGTACTGACCTCCCCACCATCAAAGGAGTCTACTGGAGGCGTTGATTCAAAAAGGCAGCCAGTATCGTCAGAGAGCCACACCACCCTGGCTATGCTCTCATCTCACAGCTACCATCGGGTAGAAGGTACAGGAGCCAGGAGACGGTGACCTCCAGGTTCAAGAACAGCTTCTTCTCAATAACAATCAGGTTCTAGAACACTGCACACCACTGACCATACTTTTGCAACCATTATCTACCTTGGACTTGGTTTTGGTTGCACTACATACCTCAGTTTTGCATTACTTGGTAAGCTTGGCATGTATTGCTGATTACTATTGCTGATTTATTGTGTGGTTGATTATTGTACGTCTATCTGTGTGTTATTGTTAAGGGGAAGAAGGTAAGAATTTCAATGTTCCGTTGCTGGTACAGATGGCAATTAAACATTCCTGACTCCCCCAACACGGGATACAAATTTCTCCCTCAGTTAACCCTCACTTCCCTGTTCCTATGTCAAACCCTATGCCACATAGAATGGCCACTCATTCTCCCAACACAACCAAGCTCTCCCTAATCCCCCCATATTGTTAACCACCATAAATTAAAGCACGATGCACACATCATTTGCACGTACCTGCTTTGGAATGTATTCACCCTTCATAGATTGACAACTGCAATCTCCCAGGGCAAGGCCACATCACAAATGCCACATACAAATACAGCCTTACTACAGTCATTCTGAAGAAGGGTCCCAACCCAAAACATGGTCGATCCATGTTC